>NW_020797904.1:0-1659 GCF_003369625.1 Aspergillus mulundensis | reverse complement strand
AGAATTAAATAACTGGCAAAGTAAGAACCTAAGTTAGTTTTTAGGGGCCCCTTGCAAGCTTTTATTAGTAAAAAATAACTAAAATAGCAAGAATTCTTAGGTGGATTACCTAAGGCAGCCCTAACTTTTATAATAGTAAAAAAATATTATTAAAATTTAGGGTAATTTTTTATAAGGTATTTTTACTTTAGAAAAACCTTATTCCTAGCCTTTTTTTTATTTAAAAACAATTAGTAGCTATTTTCTAAATAGAAAATTAGGGCTTAGGGCTTACTTAAAGCATGTTTTTAATATTTTATGTAAATTTTTAACTAAAACATCTAAATTATAAATACTAAGAAGTCTAATTATTTTTTATGTGTTTAGTAAAAGGCCTTTACTACCTGCCTAACTAAGTTAAACTAGTTTATTTAGGCTTAGTAAATATTACAAAGGGCCTAGCTAGGGTTATATAACTTAATTTTTTTATTAAAATTTATTAAAATTAGCCGGTATTAATAAATTACCTTATTTAAATATTTTTGGTGTTCTTGGCGTTTCTAAGTATTTTTAACCCTAAATTTTAGGTTATTTAGGCTAATTAAGTAGTAAGACTAGTTATATAACTTAAGATTTTGCCTAGCCCTACTAAATTCCTATATAAAATTTAATAGGCCCCAGGCACCCCCTAGGTAAATAATAATTTTAATATTTTTAAAGTTAAAACTAGCTTTTAAAGTATTAGTTACTATAAGTAACCAGGCCTTACCACCCTAAAAGCGGTCTAATTTTACTAATTTTTTATTATTAAATTAATTATTATAAACCTAGGTAATAATTTCTTTAAATTTTAACACTAGCTTGTTATATAGCTAATATAGTATTTATTTTATTATATAAAATACTAAAAATTAAGGCCTAAACCCCTAATTTTTTTAAGTAAATTTTTTAATTAAGCTTAGTAGTTTTAAATAATAACTAGCCTTTAGTAAATAAAACTAAATAATATAATAAGCCATATTTTTTAAGGTTAAATTTACTTAAATAATTAAAATTTAACCCCTAAATAGGTCTAGCTAAAACATTAACATAAATAATTTTTTAGTAGTAGGTATTAGGGTAGCTAAGCTAAATATATATAAAATTACTAATATAAGTACCTAACTAGCGCGGTTTATAACTAATTAATAATATTAAGTTAATAGGATTATATAATATTTATTTTAAATAATTTACTTAACCTTATTCTTTTTAGCAAGGCCTTAAAAAAACCCTAGAAACTTAGGGCTATTTACATGCTTAATTTAAATTAATAAAAGGCGGGTAATTATATAACTAGGGTTAATATTATTCTATAATATTAGTTAAAGCCTTAATTTTAATACCTTATTAAAAAGGTTAATTTTTAGGGCAACTAGTAAAAAGATAATAATAATTATTTTTTAACTAGCCAAGCTAGCCCTTAATAAAAAAAGTGTTATTTTACCCCCTGTAGTAGGTAACATAATAAAAAAATAAGGTAACTTTTTAAATAAAAAATTTAAAGTAATATATTACTTAAGGGATTAAAATATTACTAAGTTATTTTAAAAAAATTTTTGTAATATATGGTTTAAAATACTAAAATTTAGCTTAGGTAAGCTTAGAGCCTAACTATATTATATAGCTGGACCCCCCCCC
>NW_020798047.1:0-1019 GCF_003369625.1 Aspergillus mulundensis | reverse complement strand
AAAAATTATAACTTATTATTAAAAAAAAATAAAAATAAACCTAACCTAAAGGTAAGTATATTTTTAAAAAATTATTATTTAATAAGGTATTATAARATTACCTGGTATTTAATAACCTTATTAAAATTATTAAAAATAAATTAATTAAATTATTATAAGCTTTAAGCTATTACTATTATTTATATTTTATATAAAGGCTATTTATTTTAAAAAGGTTTTAAAGGCTAACTAGTTTAATAAGTAGTTAATAATATAAAAAACACTATATAATTTTTAAGGTAATATATAAAAAATTAAGGTATAGGGGTTGCTAAGGCACTTATAATTACTTATTTTTTAAGTATTAATAATTAGGTAGCTATACGGACATAGTAACTTTAATAAAAAAAATACTTTATTTACTAAGCTAAAAATTTTTAATAAAAGTATAAAAAACTTTATTTTACTACCATGCTGCTTTTTTTTAATATATTTAATATTARTATTATTTATATACCTTTTAATACTAATTTTAGGTATATAATACTAAAAACTTGCCTATTATTAAAATAATTAAAAGGTAAACTATTAGTTATTATAAATATACTTACTATTATAAAGTTCCTATTTAAATATATTATTTATAAATTTAGAATTCCCCACTAAATAATCCTAAATAAAAAACTAAAAATAAAAAAAAAATTATTAATATTTTTTTATAAAAGTATAAGGTTAAGTAAGCTAATATTTTATTATAATACTTAAAAATAAATACTATTATTAAACACATAAACTAAATTATTAAAAATGTTATTAGCAAGCTTATTAATAGTATTAAAAAAGGCTAGACCTAATACTTTTACCTAATACTATAGTTTATTTAATTAATAATTTATAAAACCACCGGGATAACTTTTATTTAAATATTTATAAATTAAAAAATARTTTTTTTAATTAAACTTAAAGTACTTACATGGGTAACCCTACCTTAAAAAAATATTTATACTTAAAAAAACCTAATTATAATAAAAACCTAGTAA
>NW_020798046.1:0-1025 GCF_003369625.1 Aspergillus mulundensis | reverse complement strand
AAAAAAAAAAAATAAAGTATTATTAAAAAAACAAGGCCCTAATATCACCAAGCTATTGCCCGGCATAACTAAACTAAAAAATAATAATAATAAATAACTAAGGCGCTAAAAAGGCACTAGAAATAAAATAAAATATTAACTTTAAAGAAGCAAGAAAATAAAGAAATACTACTATTAATATTAAATATATAATAAACCTAGTTAAATATTCTTAATAATAATAAAAAACTCCATTTTAATATAAGCAAGTTTAGTGTTAAAATCTAAAGTATTAATAAAATAAGCCCGGCAGGCAAGCTTAACTTTCTTTTAAAATTAAAATTTAGTAATAAACCATTATACATGGCCTAAATTACTAGGGAAAAAATAAAGGTATAATTATAAAACTTTAGTATTATTTTTTATATTAATAATAAAGAAATTTATAAGCTAGATAGTAAAAAGTAAGGCGTGATATAATAATACTTTTATGCGGTATTAAAGGTTTAACTTTTACTAGTTTTTTTTTACCTTACTTAAAAGGGAGAATTTTTTTTAATAAGCTTTTTTTATATTTTTAAAGGCCTTTAATAATTAAATTATTATAAAGTAGGTTTAAAAAATAAATTCCTGCCCTTATTAATACTTTTTATTTTTTAAAAAAAGCTTTACCCCTTTATTATTAGTCCACGGGTAAAAAAAATAATAATATTTAATAAAAAGTTATAAATTATAGGCGTTTCCTGTTATTATTACTTTAACCTAAGAAATATAATAAATTAGCTATAAAATATAAAAAAAAAATATTAAAAACTTACCGGCTCGCAAGTTTTATTATAATAAAAATAAGTTTTACATAAAATTAATATAATAGTATTAAATTTATAACTAAATTAAAATAGCATGTTACTATTATTTAGATTACTAGCTTTTAGTATAAACTAAAAGTATATTAAGTACTATAACACTGCTAGATAAACAGGCACACGTGATAAAACCCTATAGGTTTTACTAGCTTTTTTACCCTTTTTAAGCTTTTTTTTTTT
>NW_020798045.1:0-1046 GCF_003369625.1 Aspergillus mulundensis | reverse complement strand
TAATAATTAAAAAAATATTTAAATTTACTTTAGCTATTTAAGGCTGTTTAAGCACGGCTTAGTACTTATTATAAATAAGATTAATAATATAAAATATTATGTTAAATATTTTTATCTTGCTAATAAAATTATAAATTTATATTTTAGCCTTAAATTAGCCATAGCACAAAGGAATTTTTTTATTAATATATTAAATTAGTTATAGCATCTAATTTGCAGCTATTTTAATTCCTTACTTTTTTAAAAACTAAACTAAAAAAAAATTTATACTAGCCCTAGTATTTAGCAAAGCTTTAAATTATTTATTTAAATTATTTTTTTAAACTTGTAGATCTGCTAAAATAAAAAACATGATGGGTTTATTTACACTAGTTAAAGTTAATAACTTGGGGCCTAGTAATTATTATTTAGTTTTTAATTTTTTATTTACTTTTATTTTAGTTAAATAATTTTTTATAAAATGCCCTTTCGCGCTGCATATATAATAATAATTTTTTTTTTATTTATTTTTTTTTTAGGCAAGAGCTAATATTTAGCTTGCGCTAGCTTTTACCTGCTAGTTTTACCCTTAAAGCTATAATAATTTCTTTAACCTTATTTTTTTAAGGGCTATTTTAATAAATTTTAGTTTTTTTTATTTACTAAAATACCTTTATTTTAGCTTTAGTTAGTACCTTTTACTAGATTCTTGTTTTTTATAGTAAAAGGGTTTTTATTATTTTTTTAACTACTATTTTTAGGCGCTTTTTACTTTTTACATACTAAAATTAACTTATATTAGGTTATCTTTGCATTAATACCTTTAAAGGTAATTAAAGAATTTTATAAACATGCTATATACTATTAATATAGCTTATTTAGCGTATAAATATAAATAATAGCCTTTTTAGCCATGCCCTGGAGGGGGTTAAAAATTATTTTTTAAAACTTTATTAATTATACCTTTAGTAATTAGCTATTTTATTAATTATTTATAAAATACTTTATTTTTTAACTAGCTTAATTCTTTTTTAGGTTAACTTATTAATATATAAACTTTTTAAATA
>NW_020798044.1:0-1043 GCF_003369625.1 Aspergillus mulundensis | reverse complement strand
TTATTATAAGTTTTAATAAATATTTATACCCTAAACTTTAGATTATTAAAGTGCAGGCCTAACTTTATAAAGTAAAGTTTTTAAAAAGTAGTATTTTAAATACTTTATTATTTAATTAAAAAATACTAGATAGCGTGGTGGCCCTGGTTTATAACTAGGTTAATTTATATATATATAAATTTTTTAAAATTTACCTAGGTTTACTTATTATTTTAAAATTTAACTTAACCTTTTTAATAATTACAGGCRTTTTTTAAAGCATTTTAAATAGTAAATATAATCTTTTTATTATTTATTTAAAATTTTTTAGGGGTGCTATAAAAGTAATTCTTTAAATTTTTAAATTAAATTTTAAGCTTTATTATATTTTTTTTTTAACTTTTTAACTTTTTTAAACTTAATTTTAAGCTTTTAAAAAGCCTTTTTTTTATAGCAAAGCTTATAATTTTTAATAGCCTTTTAGTATTTTTTTTATATATATTTAAAACTTTTAAAGCCCTTAAAGCTAGCTTTACTAGTATTAAATTTTAAAGGTAAAGTGGCTTTAAAATAATAATTTAAATTATTTAAGCTTAACTTTAAATTAAAATTAAAAAAATTACTAAGGTTAATTTTTTTTAAAGCTTATTAAAAATATTAATAAAAAAATTAGCACGGGAATTAACAAAAAAATTAATATAAAAATTAATAATTTAATATTATTTTAGCTTTAGGTTATAGGGGCAACTTTCCCTTATTTTTTTTAAAAAAATATTTTAATTTTAACACGTGATACTAATTATATTAAAATTAAAAAATAAATAAATTAAAAGTTATAGTTTTAGGCTGCTTCCCCTTTAAAATAGCTTTAATTATAATAAATTTTAAATTAATAAGCTTTAATAATAATATAAAATAATAAAATAAAAAATATATCTTACCCTATGCTTTACTAAGCTAATAAACTAAATTATTTAAGTTAGGTTTTTTTTTTAATTATTTTTAATAGTAATAAAATTTTTAAGTATAAATAAAAAAGGGAACACTTTTTTAGCTATTTAAGT
>NW_020798043.1:0-1130 GCF_003369625.1 Aspergillus mulundensis | reverse complement strand
AAAAAAATATAGATTTAACACTATTTTAGCAAGCTTTTACCTTTACTTTAAAATAAAATTTATAATTTTAACAATGCAGAACTCCTAGATACTAAAAAGTATTTAGTTTAACTTACCTTATAGTATTAATTTTATATATTATATTTATAACCTTATATTACCTTATATTATAATAAATAACTAAAACCCGCCAAATAAAAAAAAAACACCACTAATTTAAAAAAAAATTAACATGAATTCACCCGTGGTAAAAAAACCTAAAAAAAAAATTATTTTATAGGATAAACTTTTAAAAAAAGTTATAATAAAATACCTGCGGGACAAGCTTTTAATATAATAAAACTTTTTTAAAGTTGCACTAGAATAATACCAAACTAGAATTAGTTAAAATTAACTTTTATAATATATTTTAAGTATAAAAAACCTGGTTATATTATACCTAACTATATAAAACTATTATAAAACCCTAACTTTTAGCTAGTAAATTTTAATTAAACTACTAAAGTTTATAAAATAGTAATTAAGGACCCTTAAAATAAAAAATATTATAAAAAAAAGTAAGATAATTAGCAAGAAGGTAAATATATAAATTAAAATAAAAGTAAAATATATAAAAAAAAAAATAAAAAAAAGCTAGAGTAAAGTCTCATGCCCTAGCTTAATATTTAAGAATAAAAATAGGTAAGTATTTTTAAATAAAAATAATAGTAAAAGCTCCGCGGGATAAGATTAAAACCAAAGTAAATTTAAATATTAAAGTAAAGGTAAATATAATAAGTATGGAATTTATTAAGCGTGCTTATTTAAATTAAGCAAAACTTTTTTATTTTATTTTAAAAAAATACAGCAGTTAGCAAGATAATTTAAAAAAAGTATAAAAAGTACCTATTAAAGTTACTAATTTTAGGGGCATTATAAAAATATTTAAATAGCCTTATATAGGAATTAAGTAAACTAAAGTTAAATACCTAATTATTTTTTTTATTATAACTATTCAAGCTATATATATTTATATAACAGCAAATTAATAGTGGTTTAGTAATAAAGTAGTAAAATACTAAATTTTTAAATAATATAAGTTTATAAAGGCTTGCAGGAATTAAGCTTATATATTTATTATTATTTTTTTA
>NW_020798042.1:0-1150 GCF_003369625.1 Aspergillus mulundensis | reverse complement strand
AATATAGCTAAATAATTAGCAAAGTCCCTAGGATCTTAGTTTTTTTTTTAATAAGCTAATTTTAGTTTAACTATAATATTTAGTAAACTAGTTATTAAACTTTTTAAAATTATAGCTRTYTATTTTTTAAAGTATTCCTAAGAAGATCCTTGGTATTCCTTATTTATACCCTTTAATTTATTAGCATGTTAAATTTAGTTACTTTTGCATGCTAATTTTATTATAGTTAAAGCTTTTAAAATTTGCTATTAATTTAATTTATATTTTCTAGGTACTTTTTTAAAGTTTAATTTTAAAATACCAAGCTAGTTAAGGCGTTGCTGTAGGCTAAAATTAAAATTATACTTAAGTATATTTTTATTTTTAATTTTACTATAATCCTTTAGTAAATTATCCTAATATTAATATTGCTTTAAAAATGCATTATGTTTAGCTAATTAATTCTTTAAATATTTAATATATTTTTTTATATTTTATAATTATTGGGTTACTAGCGTTTTGTAAGTGTTTTAATAGTTTTTTATAATAATACTTTTAATAGTCTTAATAATAAAAAATTATTAAGTATTAAAGGGTTTTTTTTTAAAATTATTAAAATAGTCCTATTTAAAAATAAGGCATGAGTATACTAGCGGTATAATATATGTTTTATAGGTAGTTAATAGGTAAAAAAGTTAGAACTATAAAAACCTTAAGTAGGCTAACTAGGTATAAAACAAAGTATTAAAAGGGCTATTTAATAAGAGATTAATATTAAATTTTAAGGCCTAAAATATATAAAAACTAACTCTTGGCTAATTATTCTTTACTAAGGTGTTAGCCTTAAATACACTATTAAAACAGTGGTAATATTATCACTGCGTGTCAGGTTAATATCACCGTGACTCTTATCTTATTGGTTTCCTTATCTTATCGGGGCTTGGCACCCGTGGGTGTGACATTAAACTAGTTAATAGCAAGGTAATTTATATAAAATTATAAATAAAATAATAATAAAAATTAATAAAACCTAAAAAGGATTGCAGGGCTTTATAAAAACAAGGTTTTTTTTATAAGGTTATAGTAATTACTTATTTTAGGTTTATTTTAATACTGTTTTAATTAATTATAAAACCTAGAAATTTTACCTCTTTTTTAAAAAAGGTATATT
>NW_020798041.1:0-1137 GCF_003369625.1 Aspergillus mulundensis | reverse complement strand
TAAAAGTAAAGTAAGGTAATTAAATTAATTTTTTATACCTAACTTTAAACGCAAATTATATATAAATTATAATATTTTATAAACCTAAAAATAGCTTATTTTATAGTGCTTAATAAGATTTATAATTTAAATTATATTTTATAAAATATAAATATAAATTTATAAATTACAAGGGCGTGATTACTTAAAAAAAAGCATTATTATTACTATTATAATATTATAATTATATAATATTATAATAATATAATCTAGCAGCCTAAGGCTGCCAGGCGGAGGAACTTTAGCACTAAATTAGCTATATATTAAGGTAGTGGCTAGTTATATAATATATAAAATACTAAGTTTAACTTTAAACTTTAACTTAAAAAAAAATTAGTAATTAGTTCCTACTATAAATGCACGACACCTTTCTTATTATAGTAATTTATGTTCTCCTAAGCTCACCGCAGTATATAAACGCGACTCACAAAAAATAGTTACTTTTTTTATTTTATATAATTTTAAGGTTTAATAAACTATAACCTAAACAGCTCCAGACTACTAAGAAATTTATAAATTATATTTATAAAAGCATATTAAAAAGGGAAAAGAGTCTTTTTTGAAAATAAAAATAAATAAAATATTAAGTAATATAAGGCTATTAACCTAAAAGCTAGCTACGTGCTATAAGGGCATGAAGGAAATAACACTAGTTTACTATTATTATTAATAATTTACTTGCTATTTTTATTTTTTATTTTTTTACTATTATAAAAAATTGCCTTAGTATAATAAAAGTATATTTAAAAGTTATTAGCTATTTGTACCAAAAGCTATTTAAAAAAAAATTAAAAAACTTACCTTTATTAAAAGGGCAGGACCGGCTGTAATAAAAGTAAAAAAATTAAAATAAAAAAAATAAAAATAAAAAAAATAATTATAAAGGGCGTGGCATTACTAGCATTATTATTATTATTATTATTATTATTATTATTATTATTATTATTATTATTATTATTATTATTATTATTATTATTATTATTATGGGTGCTAGGGGTGCTAGGGGTGCTAGGGGTGCTTAGTAGGCTTAGTAGGGGCTTGTGTAGGCCTGGTTAAAAAGGCGGTGAGGGTGGCTGATACTGTATTTACATGATGTGG
>NW_020798040.1:0-1095 GCF_003369625.1 Aspergillus mulundensis | reverse complement strand
AATAATTATTAATATACTAGTTATTAAAATAACTTAATTTTATTATTTATATACCCTTATTATTATTATTATTATTACCCTTATTACTACCCCCGCCGCCCTTATTAATAAGGCTTTTATTAATATTTTTTTTTTACTACCCCCGGGCTTTATAGCTTTATTACTTAATTTTTATATTTTATAATATATTATATATATTATTATTATAAAATGTTATAATAAAAATATATTTATTATAAATATTATAATAAAAATCTTTATATATAATTACTTAGGGGGTAAAAAGTACTAATTTTATTATAATATAAAAAAGGCGCTTTTAAAATATATAACTATTAATATTACTTTAATAAGTAACTAGTTATAAAATATTTTTAATATTACTAATATTATATATATAAAAGCTAATAATTTATAAGCTTATAAAAACCTTACTACTTTAAAAGTAGCTTATTAAATATTTAAAGTAATTATTAAGTAAACTATTATAGTTAATAATATATAAGTAACTAATTTTATAAATATTATTATATTTATATTTAACTTTACTTTGCAGGTTAATACCCCCCTTAATAAAAATAATAATTTATTATTTAAATTAGTTTTTTTTTATAATATTATTATATTTTAGTTTATTAATTTATTATAATAGTTTTTTTTTTAATTTTTAAACCTTTATTTAATATTACTTTAATAATTATAATTTTTTATACTAGTATAGCTTTAGCTACTAAGTATATATTTATATATTTTAATTTATATTATATTATATTACTAATTTTTTTATAAATTTTTATTACTTTTAATATAGGGTTTACTACGCTTTAATATTTTTAAAATTTTTTATTAAAATTATTTTTATATTAAGTATTAGTATTAGCGCCTTTATAAGCTTAATTTTTATTTTATATATATTAAGTATTACGCGCCACGCGGCTTAGCTACTTATTTAAGTTTTTTATTATTTTTTATTTTATTTTATATTTTTATTTTTTTTTTATTAAAAGGCCCTGCGGGCGCTATTAATTAGTAAAAATAATATATTTTTTTTATAAGTACATGTAGGTTATAAATATAAATATTTATATTTAATAT
>NW_020798039.1:0-1157 GCF_003369625.1 Aspergillus mulundensis | reverse complement strand
CTATAATATTTTTATAATAATAAATATTTAAAGTTTTATATTAAGCTTATATATATTTTTAAGTACACTTTTTTAATATATTTAATTAAAACTTAAAAATACTATAGTTTTATAAAGTTATTAGCCTTTTAATATATAAGTATAATTATACACGTGCTTTACTTAAATATACTTTTATAATTTTATAAGCATGTTAATAGCCTTATTAATATATTAATAGCCTTATTTTTAGTTAAACATTATATAAATAAACCTTTAAATAGCTTTATAATATAAGTACTTTAATTTATATATAATTACTTATAAAAAATAAAGTACCTGTACTTTAAGGGCGCTTTAATATATTAATAACCTTATTTTTAGCTAAATACTATATAAATAAATATTTAAATTACTTTATACTACAAGTACTTTAATTTATATATAATTTTATATAAAAAATAAAGTACTAGTATATTAATAACCTTACTAGCGCGTTTATAACCTCCACCCTTAATATAAGTACTTTAATTTATATATAATTTTTTATTATTAATACACTAAAAATTAATAAGTAATACTAAATAGCATAAAATAATAATATAGTAAAAAAAAAGTTTTAAATATAAAGTACTTTATATTATGCTTAACTAGTATATAAATATAGCTTAATTAGTATAAAAAATAAAGTACTAGCATGTTAATAACCCTGCTAGTATATTAATAGCCTTATTTTTAGCTTAATACCACGTAAATAAACCTTTAAATAGCTTTATAAATATAAGTACTTTAATTTATATATAAATCTTTATAAAAAATTAAGTACTAGTACCTTAATAACTATTATTTTTTATATAATTAACTTAGTAAAATTTAAGTTTTTCCAAGTTTTAATAAAAACCGGCCCTAGTAAGAGTATTATTATAAATTATATATATATTACTATATAAATTTAAATAAAATTCTTACTAAAAATGGTGGCCCTTGGGAGCTTTTTTAATTATATTATATAATTAAACCCTCCCCCCCTTTAGCGCTAAAATTTAAAACCCTAAGGGAGGGGGTCCAAAAAATCTTTAGACCCCCCCTTAACTTTTTTATTATTAGGCTAAATTTAATAATTCTTTTTTTATTATATAGGGAATTTAGTTAAATTTAATATTTTTTTAAAAGGATTA
>NW_020798038.1:0-1184 GCF_003369625.1 Aspergillus mulundensis | reverse complement strand
ATAAAAAATTTATTATATTTATAAATTTATTATTTTTTAAGGATAGCCTTAACTTCTTATTTTTTTTTATTAACTAACTTTATGGTTAGTAGTTACTTTTTTTTTAGGCTTATCTTGCTATATAAATAGCTTTAAAAAAAATATAAAATATTAAATAAATTTTTAATTATTTATATATACTAGTAAGCTAGAGCTAATATACCTACTTTTTAATAATAAATTTAATTTTAAAAGGTTTATTATACTTTAGGTCAAGTTTTTTACTCGGGCGTATTAATTTAATATTTTTTAAAAATATTAAAATATTATTTTTAACCTTAAATTTTACTAAATAATATTTTTAATTATAATAAAGCGCCTGCTTTTTTTATATTTTATTTATATAATTTTATAAGTTCTTGTAAAGCTATTTTAAATAGTATAAGTATTTTTTAATAAAAAAATAAAATATTAATTTTTTTAGGTTTTTAAGCCTAAAAATTACTAGTTTTTATTTATAGCTTGTTATAAGTAAAGCATAGCTAGTTAAGTTATTTTTTAAGTTATTATAAGTAAAGCGTGCTAGTAATAAGTATAATACCTAATTATTTTATTAATAATTATAATACACATGTAAATACGCCTTAAGTATCTAGTTTTAATATTTAATTTAATTATTTAATTAAAAATAATATACTATACTAAGTTATTATTTAATATATAATACTTAATAAAAGGCTATTTAATACTTTAAAATAAAAAGTAAACCTTAATTTATTATTATGCTTTAGGGCGACCCTATATTATATATAATTTTTTTAATAAATAAGTTAGCTAGCTTTTCCGTAATAATTTTATTAGTAATAAAAAAATATTTTACTTTTTTACTAAATTAATTTATAATTACTAAAATTATGTTATAAACATGCCCTTTATATTTTAATAAAGATAGGCTAATAATAAAGTTTATAAAAATATTTTTTTATAATATATTTAGTATTAAAAAAAATATTAAACTTTTTTAAGGTAGCTGCCTTAAAACCTTAAACCTTTAGTATAAAAAAATATTTTTTAATATACACATGTGTATTTTTATTAAGCTTTTCCTACTAAAACTTATAGGTAAGTAATTTAATAATTTTTTTATAACTAAAGTGGCCTGTATAAAAATTATTATAATATTATTTTATAATTTTATATTATAA
>NW_020797903.1:1056097-1057638 GCF_003369625.1 Aspergillus mulundensis | reverse complement strand
GTATTATAAATATATAATCTAACCTTAAAAAAAATTAATTTTTAACTTAGTATTAAGTTTAAAATACTATATTAATTAAAAATATTTATTTTAATTATATATTAAATTATTTAATAAAGTTACTTTTAGTATTATAATCTATAAATAATTAAACTTAAAAGTAAATTAAAGCCTTAAAAGTAAAAAATTAGGCTAAAAAAGCTAAGAAATTAAGTTTTAAAAACTAGTTAATTATAAAAAGTAATTTACTAGCTTTTTAAAATTAAATTTATATTTTACTAAATTAAAAGCTTAAAATTATAATTATTTAAGTATATTATAATATTTTTTTAGCAGGATATTTTAGTTTATAAAAAACTAAATTTTTAATAAAATAAAAGTTTTTTTAGCTAAAAATAAAAGCTATAATAAAAACTTTTATTTATTTATACCTTATATATTAATATACCATGACACCTTAATACTAATTTTATAAAAAATTATTTATTTTACTAAAATTAAATTACCCCTTTTTTAAAATTAATATAAATTTTATTATTAGCCTACTACCTACCATGTATTAAAAATAATATATTAATATTATTTTTATTATAATAAATTATTATATAAAATAGTATTAATTTATTCCTATTTTAATATTAATTTAAGCTTATAAACTAGCTAAAATTTTTTACTAAAATTAAACTTTAAATTATAGCTAGCCTAAAGGTATTATATTTAATTAAAACTTTTTTTTTATAAGTAAATATTAAAAAAAGGTATAGTTTTATTATAAAACTAAGTTATATTTATTAACTACTTTCCACCCCTAAACTAATAAATAAACTAAGTAAATTAACTAAGTTTTAAAATAGTATTTATACTATTTTATTATAAAAAATTACTATGCCTGGCTTATATTACTTAAAATAATATAATTTACTTATAATAATACTAAAAACGCTATTATTAAAATATTATTTTTTTAAGTTATATATAATTAAAATTTAAAAATTATAATATAGTTTAAGGTTAACCCTAAATAAATAAAAGTACTAGCTATATTAGCTAGGATTAAAAAACTTAAAAAAATTTAAGTTAAATATAAAAAAAAATTAAAAAAAAAATATAAAATACTATTAAACCTATTATAATAAAGGCYAGAAAAATATAAAGTTTAAGTTAAAATAACTTATTAAACTTAGTATTAAAAATTTAAATTTAAAAGTATTAATAAAACTTAAGCCTAAGTTTATTAATTTTTTTTAAGTACTAAATAAAATTAATTTTATAGTATATTAACTTCTACTTCCCAAAAAGTATTATTAAATATATAATATTTTTTTATATTTTATTACTTAAGCCTTAGTATAGTAAAATTAATATAAAAGTTATGCTTAATTTAAAAAAAATAAAAAATAAAAAATTAATAATATTATTAGCTATAACTTTATTAAAAATAAAAACTTATACCTAGTAAAATAAAAAAAATAGCCTTTAAAATATAATTAATAGGTTTTTATTAAAAATATAAATATACTAAATCTTACTTAAAAGTATAA
>NW_020797903.1:948598-1054575 GCF_003369625.1 Aspergillus mulundensis | reverse complement strand
ATAATTTATTAATACTTAAATTAATAAAAAGTAACTTAAAACTTTTATTATTTACTAAAATAGTTATTTTAGCCACTAAAAGTAAAGCTATTTAAAAGTAAAATATTAATAAAAAAATATTATTTTAAGCCTTAAGATAACCCCGCATTTAATAATAAATTATTTTAAATAAAAAAACTAAATAATTAAACACGAAACTAAAACAAAATAATAATAAAACATGTTTATTATAGGAATTAAAGCTATTTAAAAATTAGGTTAATTTTAATTAAAAAAAGGCTAAGTTATTACACCCACAAGTGCCAAGCCTTAATAAAATAAAAAAATTAATAAAATAAAAGTTATAGTAATATTAACCCGCCACGTAGTAATAATATTATTATTATTTTAATAATATATTTAAGGCTAATACCCTAGCAAAAAATAGTTAGCTAAAAGTTAGTTTTTATATATTTTAAACCTTAAGATTTAATATTAATCCCCTATTAAATAGCCCTCTTAGTACTTTGTTTTGTACCTGGTTAGCCTACTCAAGGTTTTCACATATAACCTAGTATTTAAATTTTATATAGCTTAAAATACTTCCCGTAATTACTATTATTATTAATAGTTTTATTAATAATATAATAAATAAAACCCCTTAAAAACTACTTTTTAGCTTTAAGTTTTAAAGGCTATAAAATTTTTTAAAGCATGTATAGTCCCAGGATTTCTTAGTATAAATTAATATTAAAAAATTTTTAAAGTACGCCTTAATAACTA
Source organism: Aspergillus mulundensis (assembly GCF_003369625.1). NCBI lineage: Eukaryota > Fungi > Ascomycota > Eurotiomycetes > Eurotiales > Aspergillaceae > Aspergillus > Aspergillus mulundensis. Next base: position 1,053,813 of record NW_020797903.1, on the reverse strand, counting down.
TAAAATTAATATATAATAAAAATTATAAAGCTATAAAGCTTTAAAAAAATAATTTAACTTATTTATAACTTTATAAAAATTATAATATTTTAATTACCTACCTTTAAAAATATTTAATAAAGTTCTTTTAATAGTATGCTAGTTTTTTTAAAGTTCTTAAGTAAATTAGTTATTTATTATACTTAATAAATTTCTTGTTTACCTAAAAAATTTATTTTATAATATTAATTACCTAACTTAAACTAGTACTACTAAATCCTAACCCTTATAATAAATAATACTATAAACCTCTTGCTATAAAAAATAATTAGTTTTTTAATAATATTAATTAATAAAAAGTTAAGAAAATTTTTATTAAATATATTATATATTATAGCTAATATAGCACGCTAGTAACCTAATACCTAGTAAAATAAAAAAATATAGTTTTAAAAGTAATTAATAAAAACTATTTTAAAATCTAACTGGCGCTAATAACCTTATTAAAAATTTTAAAAATTAAAATAATTAAAATAATTAAAATAATCCTAGTAATAAAGGGAAAATAATTTAACCTATTTTTATATACCTTTTTTTTACCCTATGTTTTTTTGCCTTTTTTTTTACTTTTTTTTATAAGTTTTATTTACCCTATATTTTTCTACCTTTTTTTTACTTTCCCCTGCAAGTTTTATTTACTATACCTAGCTTTGCTTTTTAGCCGCTTTTTTTACTTTTTCCTACCTAGCTTTGCTTTTTAGCTACTTTTTTTACTTTTTTTATAAATTTTATTTACTATACCCCGCTCCGGATTTTTTATATTATATTTTTTTTATATTTTTTTATTACGCTGTGTTTTTTTTATATTTTAACTCTTTTTATTTTCTTTAACTTTTTAAGGGGTATTTTTAATATTTTATATTTATTTTAGTAAGGCCTAACACTTTTTACCCCGCGCCTAATATAATATATATAGTTTTTTTTTAACTAACTTTTTTACCTTATTTCCTTTTCTCTTACCTTGCTACTTTTTATTTTTTCCTTTTTTTAACTTCTTTTCTTAGTTACTATTATTTTTTAATTTTTTATTTATAAAAGTTTTATTTATTATTTACCATGGTAAATGGAAATTTTACTGCTAGTTTATTTAACTTAAATAATACCTTTTTAAATAAAAAAAAATAAAAACTTAAAAAACTATTCGCGAGCTTAAATAATAAATTAAGTTTTTTAAAAATAATAAAGCCCTTTTTATTATAAACTAAAAAAAAATTATAAATTATTTTAAGGCCTATATTAAATAACTTAAAATAATAAATAATAATATTATTATTACTTGGTCCAAGGGTATAATTAATAATTTACTTTAATTAAACTAGGCTAGTAAAAGTAATTATAAAAATATTTTTAATAATAAACCTTTAATATAAATTAAAATTCCCTAGAAAAAGCCTATTATTAAAACTAATTTAAAAAAATAAGTATACTAAGTTAAAATATTAATTTAAATTAATAATAAGCACTTTTATAACTATTTAAATAATATTTTATAATTTAAATAATTTTTTATATTTATTTATTTATACTACTATATATTTATTAATAAAAATACTAAAATATTAATTAACCTAGCTTTAGTTAGGCCTATTTTTAGTATATTAAATATTAATAAAATTATAAAGGTTTTAATAAGTATTTTTAGTAATTACACCCTGCCTATATATAAATTAATAAAAACTAATTTTTAAGCTAGTAAAAGTTATATTTTTAAGCCTATTATACCCTAGCTATAAAAAAAAATATTATTTAATATATTATAACTAGTAATAATTAAACACTTATTTTAAAAAAAATATTAAATAGTATTTAAATTTTACATAATTTAATAATAAGGCCTATTATAAAAAGTTTTAAAAACTAGCTAATAATACCTATTTAAAATATAATAAAAAATACCTATTTTTTCTTACTACCTTTAAACTAATTAACTAAAAATAAATATAAGCTAGGAAACTTTAAAAATTTAAGTTAATTATTAAATTTTATAAAAACTTATTTATTTAATAACTTAAAAATATTTTTATACAGGAAGTTACTGCCCTAGGCTTTAATAAATTTATTATTATTATTAATAAAATTATTTTTAATATAATAAGGGCACTAACTATTATAAATATAATTTTATAAAAAAGTTTAAAAACCTAGTAAATAATATTAAAGCCTAAATAAAGGCTATTAAAGTAATTAAGTTTTTTAATAAAAAATATAATAAGTATAATATAAAGTCTCACGCTTAAGTAGTTTCCCTAAATAATTTTAATATTTTTAAGTATTTTATATTAAAGTGTTTATATAAATAGTTTATATAATACCTAAAATTAGTTACTAATTTAAATACTTAATAAATTTAGCAAGAAGATCCTAACTTTATTTACTTTATTATTTTTTTTATAGTTTATAAATAATGCTATAAATAATATCCCTATTTATAAAAGCTATATAAGTAATCTTGGCTTTATATTAAATAAAGTTAACTAAAAAAACTAAAAAAACTAAAGCATTAAGAATAATGCTATTTTTTTAATAAAGGGATTTATTATGTTTTTTTTTATATATTTACATGCTTGTTCTTTCTATTCTTTCTACCTGCTTAGTTAACGCTTAGTCACCTGTAGCTACTTCTAAAACATCTAAAATAGCCACCTAAGGAATCAACCTACTACTATCTCGTCATATCGCCCCTCTGGGATGACAACTTTTTTTTGCATTTTATAAAAGTAATTTATAATATTAAGTATTTTAATAATTAAATTATTTTAGCTACTTTACTAAATATTTAAAATTATTTAATATTTATTTTTTTATTAGTAAATACTTAATTTTATATAATTAAAAATTTTTTATATTACCTTTTATTAATTATAGTTTAGGCTTAATATTTATTTATATATAAGGGTTTATATTTAAGTATTTCTTAAGTATATAATTAATACTACTAGGTGTAGTTTTTAATTAAAAAAAGTTCAAATAATACGCTAGTAGCTTAATTTTTTTAATACTTTAAAAAATTTTATATATTATATTAAAAGCTTTTTATTTAATACTACTTGTACTTTATATTTTTTATATAAGTAAAGTTTAACTTAATTACTAAAAATAAATATAATAAGTATATAGCCTTTATTATAATAATATTTTATAATTATTTATGCTAGCCTAAGTACTATTATTATATTTTTTTTATATTTAAAGTTTTTTAAAAATATTTTTACTTTTTAAAATATACTAGTAAAAAAAAAGTATTATATAAATTTTTATATTATATATTAGCTTATGTAGTAAATACTTTATTAAAGTATTAATATAAATATTTAATATTACTTATAAATATAATAGAACTTCTACTTATTTATTTAAGTACTTTAAGCTTATAATAATATAATATAAAAAAACCTTTATAATTTAATTTAACCTTTTATTTTATTTATTTACCTGGGCGTGCCACGTAATTATAAAGTAAAATATTACTTATAACTTAGTAAATAATACTTGCTAAAGTTTATTAATAAATTTTAAGTTTTTATTATTAATAATTATAGTTAAAAGTTTTTAATTAATTATAGCTTATTTTACTAAAAGTATTATAATTTAATTATATACTTTTTAATTATTTTTACCTAGCAGGATTATTAAATATTTTATATAGTAATATATAAGTATAATATTTAAATTATTAAATATTATTAGTAGCATAGTTACTATATTAATTATTATAATATAAAAAGAAATATTTAATAATAATACTAGTTAAAAACTTTTATATAACTTATAATTTTTTTTATAATATAGGTATAATAGGTAATATATAATATATTTTTAAACCTATTTTATTTTTAAGTAAAAAAATATATTAAATAAATTTTTTATTATATAATAAATATTAAAATAGCTTTTATTATTATATACTACCTTATGTATATTTTTTTTTATTAAGGGCGGAATATAAAGTATTTTTATAATAAAAAATACTTTATAAAAAATAATATAAATAAATTTTTTAAATTTATTTAGTAAGGTAAAGTTATAGGATACTTAAAAAAATATTAATTTTTAAAACTTTTTTTATTTTTTTTACCTTTTATTTAAATAACCTTATAATAATTTTTACTTAAATTTATTAAAGTATTACATTGTTAATAATATAGTATTAGTATATAATATATTTAATAAGTATTTTAAGTTTTTTTTATTATTTTTTATAAATAAAAGTAAATAAAATAATATATTAAGTATTATATTTATTTTCCCTAGCTTATATAAAATTTAAAAATAAAATTATTATAAAAAAATTAATATTTATATTAAATAAAGGTTAAGTTTTTTAATAAATTTAGTTATTAAAGTTTTTTATTTTATAATATTAAAAGTACTTATATAATTTATATAAATAAAAACTATTTTTAGCAAGATTTTACCATGTATTATAGTTTTTTTAATAACTTAAATTAAACTTAAAACCTTTAATTTTATTAGCTAGTAATTTTTTTACTTTAAAAATTATATAATTGAAGAATAAAATTAGTTTAATAGTACTTAGTAAAGGTAAAGTTTTAGTTTTTTTTAAATTATTTTTTATATAAAATACTATAATACCTACGCGCTTTTTATATGTATTTATATTAATATAAAAATTATAAAAAAAAGTAAAATAAATTAGTTATAAAGGGGTTTTAAAATAAAATTAAATAATATTAAAAGCTTTTTTTTTACTTTTATAATTTAAAAAAGCTTAATTTTTAACATGTATATTTTCCGGGCATGTATTTTTTATAAAAATTTAATATTTTTTTAAAAAAATTTATTTTTTGCCGCTGCAAGGGTTTTATTTTTATAATATAGTAAAAAATATATTTTAAAAACTAGTTTATTATATTAATATAAGTATTTAAATTAACTAAAGTTATAAAAAACTTTAATAAAACTAGGGCCTTAATTTTATTTATTATTATTATTTAGCTAAGTAAAAAAAATATTTTTACCTAAAAGTTTAATTAAAAAAAAGCCTAAAAATATTTTTTTAAAATTTAAAAAAATTCCTAGTTTTTAATATTTTAGTAAAAATAACCTTAAATAATATAAATACTTATTAAAGGTAAATAAATATATAATAAAATTATTAATATAGGCACGCAAGAACTTTTATAATACTTAAAAAATAATTATTTATATTATATTAAACATGCGCTATACTATTAATAGAACTTATTAAATATATTAGTAATATTTCTTAATTTTTATATAATATTATTATTATATATATTTAAGTTAATAAATAAAAAAGCCACTAGTAAAATATTAAAATAATATTAGTAATAAAATTAAAATTATTTTTGGTAACTTTTACTAGTATTTTAGTTTAAGTAGGTAAAAAATATATATTTTTATTTTATTATTTATTTAAATTATATATATTTTATACTAGGCGCCTGGAACTTTTATTAGTTTTTTTTAGGTTTATAAATTATAAAAACTAGGTATAATATTAAGGTAATATCATTTTTTAAAAATAATTTAGCTAAAAATTAAAAGTTAGTTAATAACTTTATAAAAAAACTTAACTTTTTATAAGAAGATATTAAATTATAAAAAAATTAAAAGTAAATAAAAAGTTTTTAAAATAATAATATTTTTTTATAGCTAGAGTTGCTTTTATATTTACAGGCAATATTTTATTTTTTATACTTTTTTATAATATTATAAATTTTTTATTTTTTTACTTATGTAACCAGGCGACACTTTAATTTTTATTATTACTTATTAATTATTTTTTATGCCTAATATATTTATATAATAATATTAAGGATTTTTTTAACTGTCCCTTTTTTTTATGCTTTAACTTTAACTAAAGTTATAAAGTTAGGGGGGACTATTATAATTAATTTAGTTAATATTATATTATATAATACTAACTTATAACTTAATTATATAAATAAAAGTTAGTTAGCCCTAGGGCCATTTTTAAATATTATTAATATTTTTTTATAATTATTATAACTTATTTAAGTGTTATTTATGTAGCTATTATAATAATTTTCCCTGCTTATTATTTAGTAAAAATACTAATATATTTATAAAAATTTTAATTATAATATTTATAATAAAAAATACTAGCACTAAATTATTACTAGGTATAAAAACTTTAATTAGAATTTTTTTTATTATTTATTATAAAAAATTTATTATTACTATAAGTTTTTATAATAGCCTAAAAATCTTAAATACTTATTATATTAAGTCTTACTTTATAAATATACTTATTTATACTTTAAAAAAATAATTTTATTACCTTGCTTTTGCGTATAAATCCCTATATTTATAAAAATTTTATTATTTTAAAACTATAACTTATTATTTAAGCTAGCTTACATGCTAGCGGGCGGTTTAATTACTTATTTCAAAAAACTAGGTATTTACGCTTACCTTATTAATTATACTTTTTTTATTAAGGCTATTAATAAAATTTTACCTTACCTTTATTATAATTACTTGTTATGCTAGGCTAGAAATACTTGTTAATTTTTTATATATAAATACTAGTATAATAAAATTTTAATATATTAAAGCTAGCACGCGGGCTATATAAAATAAATAAAGATTTTTAATTTTTAAAAAATAGCCTATAACTAAAAAAAATATTAAAAAAACTAGCTAAACTAACACGCGTGTAAATATTTTTTATATATAACTAAAGTGCTATTAAAGCACGGGTTTAATTATTAATATAAAAAATATATTTAATATGTAATAAAATAGGCTATATAAAATATTTTTATAATAAATATTAATAAAATTATAAAAAATATAAAAAATATTAAAAAATATTAAAAAAATCCTAAAAGCCATGCTAAAAAAGGTAAAAACTAACCTAAACCTAATTAATTTACTTTATAAGAAAGATTTTCTTACTAAAAAAACCTTTTTTTTAAATAGTATTACTTTTTATTATAGCAAAAACCATACTAAACATATAAAATATAAATATTAAAGGCTAATTAAATAATTTAATATTTAGGTAAAGCTTAATAATTTAAATATAGGTGTTATATATTTATTAAAAAGTAAATAAATAATAATATTAATAAAAAAGGCTAAAAAATAATCTTTATTAAAACCACGTGTTTATTATATTTCTTTAATAAATTAAAAAGTTATTGATAAGACTTTTAACTTTTTACACGCTTAGTAAAAATAAAAAAAGTTATTAATTATATATTAATAAGCTTTTTAGTTTTTATAATTTAGCGCATGGTTTTAAATAATAATAACTAAAAAAAGTATAAAAAATATATTATAATAAATATATTATAATAAATTTACGTGTAATAAATAAAAAGTTATAACCTAATTTTTATTTTATTTTAATATAAAGTAAAATTATTTAAATAATAAAGGATTATAAGTATATTTTTATTATTAATATTTATAAAGTTTTTTATTAGTAGCTTATTGCCCGCGTATATTAAAAATAACTAGTAATTATTTTTTATTATAAATAAAAAGTTTTTAATATTATAATTATAGGTTTTATAAACTTTATTTTTTATATTTATAAAAAATTAACTTAAGCCTAAAAAGGTTTAAAGCTTTTATAAAAGCTTATATTAATAATATTATTATTATATTATAAACTTTTAAAAACCACCTTTTATACCTTTTATTAATTTTTAAATAACTTAAAAACTTAAATATAAAGCTTAAGCCCTTTAAAGCCTTCTTAAAATTTTTATTTATTTAATTATTTAACTAGCGTGTTAATACTTTTAGGCTAATTATACTTATTAAAAAATTAAAAATAATTTTTACCCTTTTTTTTATTTATATTTAAAAACCTTAAATATTATATAGGCTTAATAAGCTAGTTTTAAAATTATATTAAATATTATATTTTATAGGTTAAACCTTTATAAGCCTGGAAAATAAGGCTTTTATAAATAATACTTATTAAAGATTAGGCATGCTAAAAATACACTTATAAAATATAAATATTTTTTTAAATAAATAATAAGCTACATGCTTTTAATAATTTTTAAAAAAATTTAAAAAACTATAGTTTTTATAATATTTTAATAAAAATCTTATTTTTTATATTAACCTTAATACTTTTAAATTTAGCTATAGTATAATAATTTATTACCTATTTTTAAACTATGTTTATAAAAATCTTATAATTTTACCTTTATATACTTATATATAATTTATTTTTTTTAAATAAAACCTTAACTAAGGCTAAAACGTTATATTAATTAATAAAACTAAAGGTATTATACCTAGTTTAATCTTTATATAAAGTTAAGTATTTTATTAAGTTTATAATATAAGTTATTATATATATAAATCACGCCTTAATAGTTAGAATTTTAAAGTAAATAAGTTTAAATTTAGTTATAATAAAAAACTTAAATTTTAAACTTGTAAAAGTAAGTTAATATATTTAATATTTTTTATATTAATTTTTTATAAGCTAGGTTATATAAATATAATACTAAATATGTTTTTTTATTTTTTTTTAAAAAAGGTAAAATAATAAATAATTATATACTTAATTTTAATAACCTTATAATAATAGTATTTCCTGTAAAGTTAATAAAATAAAGCTTTTTATTTTTATTATTATTTAATTTTTTTTAAGTAATATTTAAAGGCTAGCTACTTATTAAATAAAAAAGCTTTTTTAATTATTATTATTTTATATTATAATTTTAATATAAAGCTACCCTATAAATTAAATATTAATAAAAAAATTTTTATAATTAAATAATATATAATAAAAAATAAAATTATAAAAAATTTTTAGTTTTATATATCTTATTATATAAAAAAAGATATTTTTAAGTTAATTTATAATATACGTGCCTATTAAGGTATTAATAAAGTATTTAAGTATATAAAAAATATTATATTTACTAAGCTAAAAAAAGGTTATAATAATATATTACCCACTATTTAAAATACTAAAAAATAATATTTATAAGTACTTACCTTATAGTAGCTTAAAATTAATTTTTTTCTTATTTATTTTTTTTAATATAATAATTATAAATTTTACTATAGTTTTATTAATTAATAACTATACCTTTAATAATAATATATAGGTTATTAATAGTTTTAATTAATTACTAGTGCTAGTTAATAAATTTATAAAATATATTGGCTTAGTACTAGGCTATTTTATATAAACTATATTATAATAAGGCTATATATTAATTTAATACCTTTAAGGCTATAACTAAGTATTTTATACTACTTTTTTTTAAATAAAAATATGTGTTTTATAGCCAAGCTATAGCAAGGTTTATTTAAAAAATTACTTAAAGTAAATTAATATTTTTTTATTATATTATACCTATAAATAAATAGTTAGTTAAAACACGCTATTTAAGTTATTAAAATTATAATTTATTATATAATTATATAAAATTTATTATAATTATTATAGCTATTTAATATTATAATTACCCTAAACTTATTTAAAAATTACCTTATATTAAAAACTTTATATAAGCTATTTTTTAAAATTAACTTACATGCCTTATAAAACATGCTTTATTATACCTTTAAAAAACAAGACTTTAATGCATGGCTTAATATAAAAAAAGCTATAAATTATGCCTTAGTACGCATAAAAGCCGCATATAATACTAAATATAATCTTATTAAATTTAATAAAAAATAATATTTATTTAAAACTTTATAAAAAATATTATTTACTACTTTGTAAAAATTTACCTTTAAAGCTTATGTAATAATATACTAGTTTTTTAAGGTGCTTAACCATGTTAGCTATTTTTTATATTATTTAAAGTTATTAAATTTATAAAAAATTTATCAAGTTATTTTTATAGCTTAGCTTAAACTAACTTTAAAAATAAAAATTTTTTATAATTATAATTTTACTATTTATTAAGCCTAGCTTTATTTTATTATTTATTTATTTTTATATAAGCTCTGCTTTAGTTACATATAGCTATTTTATAGCATTTTTTTATTTTATAATATATTTTTTATTATATAATTAGGTTTTGGCCTTTAGTTTATATTAAGCTTAGCTTTATTTTTTAGTTATATTATAATATTTTTTTATTACTTAATTAAGTTTCAATTTATCTATATTAAGCTTAGCTTTATTTTTAATTATACCTAAGCTTTTTTAAAAAGGGGATATATAATAATATTATTAGCTATATTCTTAGTATATAGGGTTTTAACCCGTGTTACTATTTTAAAAAAAATATTTTAGTTATTTTATAGTATAACTTTATAATTAAAACTTTTTATATTTGCATAGCGCGCTTTAACTGCCATAGTAATTTTTTTTACCTTAAAAATAATATAATTAAAAAAATAAGATTAACTTTATATTTATGGGTATTAAAGGCTTTTTTAAATTAACCTTAAAATTTTTTTAATATAAAAAACTATAATATTAATATGCTTTTTATATATATTAATATTAATATAAATGTTTTAACAGGGTAAATAGTAAATTAGCTAAAGTAAGTTTTAAAAGCATAATTAAATAATTTTAAAAGCTTTTTTTTACTATTATTACCTAAAAAAACTTAACTTTTTAATATATAAGCTTTTAAGCATGTAATTTTTTTATAAAAATTTAGTATTTTTTTTAAAAAAAAATAAGTTTTTTTTATTATAAAGGTTTAATTTTAGCTATATAATAAAAAATATGCTTTAAAAACTAATTTATTATTTTAATATAGGTATTTAAATTTACTAGTATCTTAGGAAACTTTAATAATACTAGTACTTTAACCTTATTTATAATAGCTATTTATTTTAATAAAAAAATATTTTTTTTAAAAGTTTAATTAAAAAAAAGCCTAAAAAGGTTTTTTTAGGATTTAAAAAAATCCTTAATTTTTTATATTTAAAAAAAAATATAATTTTAAATACTATATATAATTAGGAAACATAGGGAAGTGTGTAATAAAGTTATTAATATAAATATATAAAAACTTTTATAATATATAAAAATAATTATTTATATTATATTATATATAAGCTATATTATTAATAAATTCTATAAAATATATTAATAATATTTCTTAACCATTATAAAAAAAAATACTATTATCTATTTAAGCTAACAAGTAAAAAGGCTATTAGTAAAATATTAATATAATATTAATGATAAAAATAAAGCTATTACTAGTAACGTTTACTAGTATTTTTACTTATATAAGTAAAAAATATATATTTTTAACCTACTATTTATTTAAATTATATATATTTTATATTAAATACCCAAAACCTTTATTAATTTTCCTAGGCTTATAAAAATAATAAATACTAGTTATAAAATTAATATTAAACTAGTTATTTACTTTATTTCCTTTATTAATATAACTTATTATATACTTTATTTACCCTTTATTAATTTTAATAAGCTAAAAAATAAGCCTTAGTAACTTTTGTTTGAAATAGTTTTTTTAGCTAGGTTTAAATTATACATATATAGTTTTATTACTAGTGTTAATACCTTAGGCTATTTAATTAGCTATAGTAATGTTAAGACTTAAAAATATTAATAATCTTAAAAAATAATAGTTAGGCCTTATTACCTTAAATAAAAGTTATATAAAGCGCTTAAAAGTTTTAATAAAAACTTTTTAAATAATTTTATATTCAATTTTTATATATATATTTTTTTTAATTACCTAGCCTTACTAGCCAGGTAATTTTTAATATTAGTATTATTATATTTAATAATATATTTTTAGTTATTTAATTAATAAGCTTTTTAATACTATAAAATTTAATTAAATATAATAATAAGGTAATTATAATACTTAATTATTAAGATTACTTAATAATATATTTATAATAAAGCTTATTAATAATATAAATTACTTAATATTAATTATACCTTTTTAATAAAAAAAATTAAAGCTTAAATTTTTTTAAGGGGCCTAAAAGCTATATTAAAAATAATTAATAATTATTTAATTTAAAAACCCTTTTTATTAATACTAGCAAGAAATATTTATTTAATTATTATTTTAAAAAACTTTATACTCAGGTAGTAAAATAACTAGGATTTTTTTATAATTAATAATAGTAAGAATTATTATTTTATTAATATATTTAATTAAAAAGTTATATTGTTAACTATATAAATAAAAAAATTTAAAGGTTTTTTAATTAATAACTTAACTCTAGTTATATAAAAAAATTATAATAAATATTCTTATTATTAACCTTTTAAAGTAAGGGTAATAATTAAAGGTATTAAGCAAGGGTAATGCTTATATTATAAAACCTTTTAAAAAAAAATTAAAAAAAATATTAATAATTTTAACTAGTTTTTTATTTAATTTTTAATTTATTAAGATTTTTTTAATATTTTATTTAAATTAATTAATTATTATAAAATATTTTATAAACTTAATTAACCTTATTAACCCTGTGGTTATTGCGTAATATAATTTATAATATATAAAAATTAGGTTTTTTTAAAAGTAAACTAGTTAAGCTAAAAAAATTTAAAAACTATTTATTTAATTTATTTTTTTAAATAATTTATTTTATAAGTATTAAAAAAGCGCCCAAAGCTACTTATTTAATAAAAAATAAATTATTTTAAAAAATTTTAATTTTAAAATTATTACTAAGAATAAAGGCTATATTAACTTAAATATAACTAAAATATAAATTTAAAATATAAATTAATATTTTTATAATAAATATATTTTTTATAGCCGGGACTTTAATAAGTATAAAAAAGTTTTAATTATTATTAATTTTTTTACTAGCTAGGCTAAAAAGTATTAAAATATTTATTAATTTTAAAAAAACTAAAGATTAGTGCTTAAATTAATTTTTTTTAATAATTTTAAAGCTTAGGTTTATTAAAACTTTAAAAAGTATTTTAATACTTAAAAATACTATTTTTATTACTAAAATATAATTTAAAATAATACTAAAATATAAAATTATAATAGTTACTTTTAAGGTATTATTAGCTTATTTTAATACCTAGTATTTATAAAAATTTAAATTATAGATTTTATTAATAAAGCTAAATTTAAATAGCTTTAGTAAAGTAATGCGGAGAGTTTAATAGGAAATTTTTATTAATATTAAAAGCTTAAAGAAACCTGGATATCCTCTTATAAAATATTATTAATAAGCCCTTAAAAAAGAATAATATAATAATCTTAAAATTTATAGGAATCTTATAAAAAAAGTAAATTAATTAGTTTAATAAGTTTTAACTATAAGCATGTTAGCTAGTACAAGCCTTATATAAATATACTAATTATTATTTTTATAGTAATTAAACCTAACTTTAACGCCCTTTATAATCCTAAGAACCCTAATATACTTAATAAGCACCTTTTTAATATTATACTTAGTAATAAAGAAACTTCTAAAAATAGGACCATTTAGCTAATACTTTATAAAATAATTAGCCTAGTTAAACTAAAGCTAGGGCGCCCCCGCAAAACTAGTAGTATAATTAAAATTATTATTTTTAATAATAATTTACTTAAAATTAAAATTAAAATTAGTAGTATTTTTAATAATAATATAACTTTTAATTTTTTTAATAATAATATTACTAATAGCTATACCAAGAATAGCTATAATAAAATAATAATTAAAAAATAAATAATAGTTATTATGCTTGGACCTACCATGCTAATAGCTTTACTATTTTAAATCTTAAAAAAGAAATATTAGAAAATAACCAGTTTATAATAAATAACTAAGTTAATAAAGTATATAACTTATAAAAAGTTTTAATAAACAAGCATAATAGTCCTTTTAATATATATAAAATTAAAAAAATATATAGTATTAACTATTATATATATTATTTTATATTTTAGTTAAATAATAAGCTACACAAGCACCTATTTATATATACTAATAATAACTTTATTATATATTATATTTTTTCTAGTACCTTAATTATAAAATTTTTAAAACCTATTTTTACTATACTACCTAAACTTTTTTTTAAAAATTAAAAATATACTTTGGTAAAGGCGTTATTTATTATTAATAATACTTTTTATTAAATTTGCATTAATTTTAAATTAACTTTAATATTAATTAATAAGGTTTTTTTAGCTTAAAATTATCTAAATATTTTAGTATACTAATATTTTTTACTAATTTTATTAAGGTAAATTAAAACAGGCTTAATAAATTAATTTATATAATTACTTATTTATTTTAATGTAAAATAAACACACGGGAATATTTTAAAAAATATAATAATAAAAATTATAATAAAGGCACACCTTATATTATATTTAAAAGCTAATTTATTAATTAATATTAATAGTCTTGCCCCCCATGGTGCGGTAGTAAATTTAAGTAAAATTTTTTTTAAATTATAGCTTATAGTAATATAATAATACTTATTATTATTATACTATGTTTATATTATTACTAGCCTTAATAAGTATATATTATAAACTATATAATAATATAATTATATTTTTTTTTAAAAATACTAGTATAATCCCGTATAAATTTTTTTATTAATTAAGATTATTTATTTAAGCCTTATAAATAAAAGTAATTATACTTATATACCTATACTATTAATAGTAACTTTAACTTAGTTATTACTATTAATAATATAAATATTCTAGTATTACTTAAAAAAGGCACAAGGCTAGGCTTATTATTTAAATTTAAGGCTTTAAAAATTTATTAGCTAAAGGCTAGTAATATAACTATACGCAAGAAATATTTTTTTATTTTAGTAAAATTATTACTAAAATCCTATAAACCTCTTATACCACCCTTAAATAAATTCTTAAAAATAAAGCTATATAATAATATTATTGTTATTGCCGCTATGGTGTTGCAACTGCGCAGTGTTATAATAACGCAATTTAGTGGCCTAAGGCCACCTAATAAAGAAACTTTAGCGCTAATTTAACCACGCGCTAAGGTGGTGGTTAGTTATATAATATATAAAATATTAAGTTTAACTTAAAACTTTAACTTAAAAAATTAATAATTAGTTTTTATTATAAATATATAACGCTTTTTTATTATAATAATTTATATTTTTTTAATTTTAGTATAGTATATAAAAGTGCCTTATAGTTTTAATTACTTTTTTTTAAAAAAAAAAACTTATTTTATATAATAGCTAAGTAGTAAATTTAATTTTAAGGGCTAGTAAATAATACTTTAAAAAATAATTATAAACCCTAACTTAATAACTAACTAATATACCTAAAAAAAAAATTATAAACTTTTAACTAAAGGAACCTAAAAGCACCCCTATTAATAAAAACTAAATTATATAAAAAATATTAAAACATAAAGTACCTACTTAAAAATATAAAAATAAAAGTAATAAAAAAACTACTAAAAAACTACAGGTAATACTAAATATAATTTTAGTAAAAAAAAAAATTATAAAAATAAGAATGTTGCTAAAAAAAAAAATTAATAAATCCATGCTTAAATTAAAAAGGCATGCTAGTAAATTATAATAGCTAAAGCTAATTAATAAATATATAATATTTTTATTTAATTTATTAAGTAACTAACTACTCCCTACTAAATAAACTTTAACATTCTTGTAAACCTTAAAAAAATTACTAAAAAATTAATTATAGTAATAGCTGCGCGCCCTAAAATTTTTTTTAAAAAAAATATTATTTATAAAGCTATACTAGGTAAATAATATTAAAAATTTTAATAATTAAAAATTAAATTTAAAAATATATTTTAAAACCTTTTTAACTTACTACCCTAATAATACTTATAAAATATTTTAATTTATTAGATTTCTAGTAAAAAATTATTAATATAAATAATTTAATATTTACAAGGTAAAACCTGCGTTTACCTGGAAGGAATTTTTTAATATACTAATTAAAATAATTAATAATAAAATAGTGCTTATTAATAACTTACTTATTAAATAGGGTAACATAAAATAGTAACCATAATAAATTATTAAGTAATTTATGTAATTACTAAATTAAATTAAGAGATATTTACCTTATAAATATAAAAATAACTAATATAAAGGGTACTTATATTAAAAAATCCTAGAAAATATATAAAAAAAATTTCTTATTTATAAATACTAAGAATTAAAATGCTATAAAAACTACGTGTTATATTTAACTAGTATTAAAAATAACATGCCTAAATAAAAAAAAACTATCGCGAAAAAAAACAAGAATTTTTAAACTAAATATATATTAAAATATTAATAACAAAAGTTAAAGCGCTATCTACCTTTAAAAAAGGTATAAAAGTAAATACTAGTATAAAATAACCTAGTAATTTAAGTAATAATTTATTTATAAAAAAGCTATACCCAGGCAAATGCTTAAATTATAGTTATATTAAATATTTTAAATAATATTATTAATTACCAGGCAAAGGTTAAAAAAAAGTGTTTTTATAATAATAACCCTTAAGTAAATTTAATAATATAAAAAATATAAAACCTTAAAGCTTTGCGCGGTGTAAGCTTTAAAAATTTATATAAAATAAAAAAGTGCGCCGCGGGCCTAGGTAATTTAGGTAAAAATAAAAAAAAATAAAAAATAATAATATATAAAAGTTTTTATTAACTTTAAAATAAAAGTAAATTTTATAAACTAGTGCTGGGCAAAGTCTTATTTTATATAAAATAAAAAATTAGCTTATAAAATATATATAATTAATAGCTATATAGTAATATTTTATAGGAAATATATACTTATAATTTATATTAAAAATTTTATATATAATATATAATATTATTAATAAAATTTTAAAATTATTAATATTAATAGTTATAATATAATTTTAGGGTTCCCGTGACTTTTAGCTATAATACTTATTTTAAATTAATATACTAGTAATTAAATATATAGTTAAAAAGTAAAGTATAATTTTAAATACTTATAATATATAATAATAATATAAAAATATATTATAAAAATTATTATAAAAGTTAAAATACTTTTARTATAAATTTTTAAGTAAAAAAACTATATTATAATATACTTTAATAAGGTAAAAATTAAAAGAAAATTATTACTTAAATAATACTGTAAATATATAAATATATTTTTTAAAGTAAAGGTAAATATTCTTATATTTTATTACTTATATAATTATATAATTAAGTTATAACCTAGTGCTAAGTTTTTAAGTAAGTATATTTATTTATTATTTTTAAAAAAGCTTAAGATTCTATATAAATATATTAAAAAAGCCTTAAAAAAATTAAATATATTTATTAAAAAGCTTTGCGGGAGTTTTAATATTATTTATATTAAAAAAAAATAATAGCTTATATTTTTATATTAACTACCAAGGCCTAAGTACTATTATAATTAAAAATATATATTTTTATTATTACTTAATATAATTTTTAACTATTTAAAAATAAAAAAGATTTTTATATAGCTTAATTTACGTGATATATACTATAAGCTTTAAATTTATAAAAAAAATAAGTAAAAAATAATATTTAAAACATGCTTTAGGCTTTATAAATACTAAATTATACCTTTTAAATTAATAAATATATTAATAACTTTTTAATTTTATATAAATTACACCCTAGCTAGGCTAATTAATATAATTTATATTACTTACTTAAATAATATTATTATTTTTTTAAAAAATAAGAAGGAATATAAATAATATATATAAATAATTTTTAAAAAATTATATAATTTTAAGCTATATATAAAAGTTAGTAAATACTTATTTTATATTAAAAAATTTAACTTCTTGGGCTTTATTATAACTATTAAAATAAAATTAAAAAGGGTTTAGACTATTACAAAGTAGCTAATATTAAAAAATATAAAAAAAGTAATTTTTTTTAGAATTTTATAACTTTTATTAAAAATTTATTAAAAATTATAGCTAAGTTATAGTAACACTATTTAACCTTATAAAAATTAATATAATTTTAAAATACTTATTAAAAAAATATTAAAAGTATTTAATATATTACGCCTTAGGTTTATAAAATAGCCCTTATTAAAATACTTTAATTTAAAATTATATATATAATTATAAACTAATACCTTAGGGTATGCTATTATTAAAATACTATTTTAATTAATAAAAGATATATAGTAATATTTAATTATTTTTTAATTTTATAAGTTAAAAAACGCGAAAACTTGTTATAAAACCTATAACTTTAAAATATTTATAATTATAAAATATTTTTAAGTTTAAAAATATTATTTTAAAAATAACAAGTTTCTTATTAAGGTGCTTATAAATTATAATAATTTATAATAATTTATAATAATTTATAATAATTTATAATAATTTATAATAATTTATAATAATTTATAATAATTTATAATAATTGAAAACCTAACGTAAAAACAAGCGCGATAAGCTAAAAAACTTATAGCTTTTAATTTTATTATTAAATATTATTTGAATGCAAAAAATCCAGTAAATACTTTAAGTAAAAAGGTAAATTATATTTTTAAAAAAGGGAAGGAAAAAGCCGCAGGCAGGATAGTTTTTTATAAATTATAAAAATAATTAAATAATTAAATATTATTATATCTTAAATTTAAGTTATAAATTAATATATAAGTAGCTATGGTTAATAAAAACTAGTATTTAAATAAATTATAATTAAATATTAAAAAATTATTATAAATAATTTAAAATTATAATAAAAAGTTTAAAAAAATAAAAAGTAACCTTATAAATTTAAAACATGTAAAAAATTTTAAGTATTAAAAAGTAGTAAGTAATAGTTTATTATACTTTAAAAATTAAGTTTATATATTAAGGTTAGTAGCACTATATAAAAAAATTATAAAAGTAAATTATAATAAACCTTAAAATAAATACTAAGGTATTAAGGTTATTATTATAAATATTTTATAAAGGTATTATTAGCTAAATATAACTAAGTATATTAAAAAGCATGTTAAAAAGTATAATAAGTACTAATAAATTATAATTTATAAATATAAGTTATATAAGTTTTTAAAACCACTAAATTTATTAAAAGTGCTTATAAAATAAATTAGTATAAATTTTATTATTAAATTACTACTTATAAAGTATAATAAGCGCGTGTATAATACTATTTTAATAATAGTTAAAATATATACTAAATTTATATAATATATTTTTTATTTAAAAAGTATTAATATAAAATAATTTATAAATACCCTTATAAATAATATTTTTTATTTTATTAATATACTAAAAATATAATTAGTAACTATAAAAGCCTTTTTATTAATATAATTTAAGTTATACTAAGCCACTACCTAGGTGTAAAATAAAAATTATTTATTATATATTACCTATAAATAAATAACTAGACTAAAAAGTAAAACTAAGTTTTTAAGTATTATTTTTATACTTATATTAACTAATATTAAAATAATTAGTTATGCTAAATTAAAATAATATAGTTTATAAATAATAATATATATAAATAATTTATAAATTACATACTTATTAAGGCTTTTATAAATCTAAAAGTTATTATATATATTAATATTAAGGGACCTAAGCACGCGTTAAATATTAAACTTTAAAAAGTTATAAAATTTAAAAAAATTTGCGTAAAGCTAAAAAAGTAATTATAAAAATTAAAAAAAGTAATAACTATATAATATAATAAAAAGTATAAAAAAATAAGTTTTAAAATTAATACTTATATTATATTTTATATAAAAAATATTAAGTCCGTAAGGCTAAATTATAAATTAAGTAAAATATTTATTAGCTTATTTTTAATAATTATAAAATAAAAAAGGTAGTTATATAAGTTACTATTTTTATTAAATATATATTAATTATATAATATTTTTTATATTATATTTTTAAAAATTTATTAAGGTAACTTATCCTAAGCGCTAAATATTAATTTTATATTAATAAATAATAAAAAAAAATACTTTATTAAAAATTTTTTTAATATTTATAAATATAAAAATAAAGTATAATATCTTATAAAGTGGCAGGGTTAAAATAATATAAAAAATAATATATAAAAGCTAAAGGCTTATATTATTAAAATTATAGTACTTAATAAGTTTAAATAATTTATAAAGGGTAAAAAAAAGGTATATTTAAAAGTTTACTTTTTATAAGCTATAAAATAATTATAAAAAAAAAGTATATTTTATTTTTATTAATTAGCAGCGCCCGCAGGGCCTTTAGTAAAAAAAAATAAATAAAATAAAAAATAAAATAAAATAAAAAAATAAAACTTAAATAAATACCTAGGCAGCGCAGCGCGTAAAACCCTAAATACTTAATATAAAAATAATACCTAGCAGGGCACTAATACCAACCCTTAATATAAAAGCTAATTAAATAATAACCTTAAATAATATTATAGTATAATATATACTAAATTAAAAAAAATATAAATTTATAATAAGGTTAGTAATATAATATATAGTAAATTAAATATATAAATATATAATTAATAGCTAAAACCATGCTAGTATAAAAAGTAAAAATAATTATTAAAGTAATAATAATAAATAACTTAAAGGCTTAAATAAAAATTATATATAGTATTAATATAAATAATATTAGTAAAGTATAATTATAACTTATAAATAATAATATTATTATAAACCGCACGGGCACTAGCTAAAAAATTTTTAAATTAAATATTAATATAATTAAATTAATAAAAAAAATAACTATGCTTAAAATTATAATAGCTTAAATAATTATAAAAAAAGTATTATAAATATTTTTTAGTATTATAATATTTATATTTTTTTATAAACTATTATTATTAATATATATAATATTATATAAGCCTAGGACCTAAAGTAATTTTAGCTAAATTATAATTATATTAAATATAATATATTTTACTAGGATTTTATAATTATTTTTATAGTAATTATATTTTTTACCCGCGGGCTTAATATACTTAAAATAATAAGTTATTACTTATATATAAAAATAATAATAAATTTTTTAGGTAATAAAAAACATGTACTAAAAATAGCAAGCTTAAAATAAATTAAAAAGTAGTAAAGCAAGGGGGGCCAGGGTAATAATTAAAAAAGTAATTAAAAAAGTAAGGACTAGGGCTAAAAGTTATATTAAAAATATAAAAATAATAATAATAATAAAGTTAGTAGCAGGGGTAGTGGCGCGAGCGTAATAAAAATAAATAATTTTAAAAAATATATTAATAATTAATACTATAAAGCATAGGTAGGAAAATATAATTCTTATATATTAAGGGTAAAATAAAAAGTAAAGGCTAAAACTAAGGCTTAACTATTATAATAAAAAAATATAAAATAAAATACTATAACAAGCTAAATAATTACTAATAATAGTATTTAAAGTATAAGATAAAATTATATTAAGTATTAAAGTAAAAAAATATAAAGTAAAAAGCAAGTATAAAAAACCTTAAAAAATAAAATAGGGTTAAAAACACGTAACTTAATAAAAATTATAATAAAAGTAAACCGCGTTTAATTTAACTATTAAAAATAATTTTAAAAATATAAAAATAAAAAAAATTAAATATAAAAAGCTTATTAGCTAAATTAAAAAGGTAAGTATATAATAAGGTATAAAAAAAAGGTAAATAAAAGGCTAACATGGTAATATATTAATAGTTAAAATAAAATAACTATATATTATAAATAATTGCTAAAAGTATTAAAAAAAGCGTAAAAATAAAAAGATTTAGTTATTTAAAACTTAAAGCCTTATTATAAAAACTAAGTATAAAGTAAAATAAAATATATAAGCCTAATAATATTAACACGTGGCTAACACTACTAAAATAAATAATATTATATTTAAAAAGCATAAAAAAGGGTAAATATAGGGTATTTTAACTTTAAAAATATAATTAAATAATTAAAAAATAATAAAAATATAATAAAAAAAATATATACTTACAGGAGCCATCTTACTTTAGGTATTAAAAAAATTTTTAAAAAAAAAGAAATTGCAAGGGCGCTTTAGTATTAAAATTAAAATATTATACTTAATTACCGCAGGTAGTAATACTATATTTAAATTTAATAGTAAAGTAAGGTAATTAAATTAATTTTTTACCCTTAACTTTAAATATAAATTGCATGTAAACTATAATATTTTATAAATTTAAAAATAGCTTATTTTATAGCGCTTAATAAGATTTATAATTTAAATTATTTTTTATAAAAAAATATAAATTTATAAATTGCAAGGGCGTGATTACTTAAAAAAAAGTATTATTATTATTATTATAGTATTATAATTATATAATATTATAATAATATAATTTAGCGGCCTAAGGCCACCTAATAAAAAAACTTTAATATTAATTTAACCGCGCGCTAAGGCAGTGGTTAATTATATAATATATAAAATACTAAGTTTAACTTAAAACTTTAACTTAAAAAATTAGCAATTAGTTCCTACTATAAATACACAACGCTTTCCTATTACGGTAATTCACGTTCTCCTAATCTCAGCGCAGTATAAAAAAGCGCCTCACAATTTTAAATATAACTTTAAACAGCTTAATAGCCTATTTAGCGTATTAATTAGTGTTATTATAAATATAAATTAAAGGTATTTAGGGTTTTTTATAGTTTTATATTATTTACATAGGCATAAAATTTTTTTAATAATTAAATATAAAACACTTTAATTTATATTTTAATTTAGCGGGAACTAGTATAAACATGTAAATAAAAAAGGATTTTCTTTAGCTTTTAAAAAAATAGCTAAGCATATAATTTTTATATTAAGTTTATATATAAAATTAAAGTTTAAATTTTAGTAAAAATAAGCTATTTAATATACCAGCTCTAATATTTAAAAAAGTATAATAATATTAGTTTAAGAAAACTTTTTAGTAAATATTAAAATTATTAGGGCGCGTGAATAAAAAGGACGTGTTTTATAAAAAGGGGAATTATATAAAAAAATACTAACTATTAGTATTTACTATAATTATTAGTTTAACTTTTAAAAACTCTAGTAATTAAATAAATGTTTAACTAAAATACTTTTAGGATTATTTTAGGACATGCTACTATTTATTATTTTAAAAAGGGGCAAATATAATAAGATAGTAAAATAATTTATTAGTGGCTATCTTAAATACTTCCTAAGTAAATACATGCTAAGTCAACCCTGACTAAGCAGGCAGGAAGAACAAGTGTGTAGATACATGCTAAAAGGAACGAGAACATGACACTAGCTTAGTTTTTGAAAATTTTATTATTAATATAGTTTTAGTATACTTTTAACAAGCCTGGCCCTTTAAAAAGGCGCCCTTAAATAATATAGTTTTTTTAGCTTGCAAAGGCTTAATATAAATTATATACTTTTTAATTAATAAGTAAAACTAGCTAGTAAGTTTAATATAATATTTTAGCTACTTTAAGGTATATAAAAAATTTAATATAAAAATAGCCTT
Source organism: Aspergillus mulundensis (assembly GCF_003369625.1). Classification (NCBI taxonomy): domain Eukaryota; kingdom Fungi; phylum Ascomycota; class Eurotiomycetes; order Eurotiales; family Aspergillaceae; genus Aspergillus; species Aspergillus mulundensis. Next base: position 1,030,376 of record NW_020797903.1, on the reverse strand, counting down.
TAGCCTTTTTATTAATATTATAAGTTTTAAGGTATTAACACGCTATTTAAAAAATAAACTAATAAAAAACTTATAAAGGCCTTGGCAGGCTTTAGCTTAATATTTATATTTTATAAATATTAAAAAAATAAGCTTTAAATACTATAAATACTTATTTAATATATAAAAAGTAATAATTATATTATTAATATATACCCTAGTAAATTTTTAATATTTATATAAAAATAAGTTTATTTACTATTAAATATATAAAATAAAATTAATATAACCTATAATAATAACTTAAGATATTTCCTAGTTTTAATAAGTAATTATTACTAAGTAATTTTAGTACGCGAGCTTTATTAGTTATTAATAAAAAAAATTATAGGCATTAATCACTATAATAAATTAATAACCATGTATAAGCTTTAATATATTAAATTATATTAAAATAAGGTATATATTTAATTTAAACTTTTTATTAGCAGCCTAAAGGTTTATAATAATATAACCTTTTTATTTTTCCTGTAATATTTTAAGGTTAATAATTATATAATATATTATAAAAACTAAAAATTTAATTAGGGTATAACCCAGGGCCTTTATTATTTTTTTTACTTATAAAATAAGTTAAATATCTTATTTATTATTTTTTTATTTTTTAGGTTTACCTTGTAAATCCTGGGCCGCGGTAATTATTTTTATTATTTATTTTTTATTAGGACTTTTATAAATTATTTTAAAGGGATATATATTATATTAATATTTAAACTATTTAGGGCAGCCTAAATATTAAAGTAATTTACTAAATTTTAAAAATAAAAAAAATACCCTTATTTTAATAATAAATTATTATATTATTAAATAAAATAGCTATATTACCTAAAAGCACATTGCGCTTATTTAATAAGTTTATAAAATTTATATATTTTTTAATTTTTATGTTTTTATTATTTAAAATTTTTAAATTATTATTACCTTTTAATATATTTAATTTACTTTTTAAATTACTTGCTTCACTGGAACAAGTTTGCTTATCCTTTTTTTTATAATTTATACTTTTTAGTGCTAATAATATTTTAAAGGCTTAAATATACACATGCTTAATATATTTTTAATAAAAATAATTTAATTCCTTTTTTTACTATACAAGCCGCTTATAAAAATAAATAGTATATTTTTTAATTAAAAAATTATATTATTTGCTTTTTCTCGGGCCTGCCTTGCAAGCTATTTTTTTAAAAAAAATATATATATATACCTTTTATAAAGCATGCTAGCTTAAAAAGCTTGTTAAAAGTTTAAAAAGTATTAATATAAAAACTAATACTAACTAATTTTAAACATATATAACATGCTATTTTTACTAGGTGTATAAATTTATTAAAAGCTAGTATAAAAAAAAAGGAATTATTTATTAGGTAAGTAAAAATACTTAAATACTTGTTATTAATATTTATATTTTTTTAATAAACCAGGCAAGTTTAAATAAAAAATCCATGTTTACTAGTAGCTTTAATTTAATAATAATAATAATAGGCACGTGACTTTAAAAATATAAAAATAATATTATTACTTAAAGTGTGTAAATAAGGGTGCTAGTAAATTATTTAATACCTTTACTTTTTTATATATAATAAAAATAGCAAGATTCCTGTATAAGCCTATTATAGCTAAAAATTAGTTATTAAAAATAATAATATTTTTTTAATAAATATTTCCATGCCTAACAAGAGATTTACACCAGTGTTTTTAATTAAAAATACTATAATAAAAATTTTTATAAATAAATTTTTATATATAGTAAAACTTAGGAAGTATAGGTTAAATATAATATAAAAATTAAAAAAAGTATTAAAATTAATACTTTTTACTATAATTTTATATTTAGCCTTAGTAATAATTATATTAGGCACACTTTATAAAAAAGCTTTATTTTTTATAAACTAAGAACATTTTATATTTAAAATAACCTTTTTATAATATTTTATTATATTTAGGCCTATTAATACTACTATGCTATTATAAATATAAAGTATAAAAATATTTTTTATATAATTTTTATTAAATTTAATAATAATTATGCTTAGTAAAGTAATTATAAAAATAATATATAAAGCTAATATTAATATTATAATATTATTATCCACCTTTTAAGCTATAAACTTATATACTTTTTATATATACATATATAGTATATTTTTTTAAAAAAAATATTTTTATAATACAAGTATAAAACTAAATCCTATTTTTTAATATATTTATATTTATATTATACATAGTTTTTAGCTTTAAAAAGTTCCTGGGCAAATATATAGCCTGCCTTTAGGTAATTTATATAATTTTTATTTTTATAATTTATATTATTATTATTTAGCTTATTATAATTAAAATTTAGCTTATTAAGCATAGTATATATTATATTAGTAGGCATGGTATATATAATATTTAAATTAGGCATAGTATATATTATAAGCATAATATAAGGTATAAAAGTAATATAAAAGGCAGGAATTATTTATATTAGTACTTAGGTAGGGTTATTATAAAAGGTTAATTAATTAACTATTTATTTTATATGGCTAAGGGTTTCTTAAGTAGTTAGCTTTGTATTTATAATATATATATAAGTTTCTTAATAATTATTCTAGTTTTAAAAATAATATTAATTATATTTATTTTAATTTTATTATTTATAACCCCTATAGCCTATATTATTATTACTAGTATTATTTATTATAAAAGTATTAAGTATAATCTGCGGGCCAGGCGCTTAATAATATTAGTAATTACTAGTTTATTATTACTACTAGTTTTAGTTTTGCTGCGGTGCATAAAATTAATAAAACATGTATAATAATTAACTAAAATAATTATTAGCGGGATGTTAATAAGGTGTCCAGGGGTTTTTTAAATAGTTTTAAAAATTATTAAAATATTTAGGGCCTTAGTTACTAAANTTATTATTATTATTATTATTATTATTATTATTATTATTATTATTATTATTATTATTATTATTATTATTATTATTATTATTATACCTTGCGGCTAAGTCTTGCCATAAGTACTTTTTTTAGTAATTAAAAAATTAGTTTAAAGTTATTATACCTAGTATAAGCTTTTTTATATTTTACCTAAGCTAGGGATCCAGGTGGCTTAAAATTATACTTATTTAGTTAAACTTATTTATAATTTTTGTTATTTTATAATATTTAATTATTTTTTAATATAAAATTATAAAAAATTACTAGCACGCATGTTTTTATATTTATACTTTAAATTTTATAGTTTTAATAGCGTTATGTAAGAATTTAACTTAAACCTTAAAATTAACTAGGTAAACTAACCTTTTTTTAATAGCATTTTATAAAGTTCCTTTTTTAGGTTAAATAATTATAAAGTAAATTATTATAAGGCCGCCCCATGTAAGTAAGTTATTAAGTTTAATTAAATTATTAATTTACCTTTATATATAACCATGTTATATAAGTAGTTTATAAAAATATAAATATTTTTATAATATATTAAGTGTCCTTTTTATTTAATAGTAATTTTATTTTTTAAGTTAGGCTAAAAATACTTAATTTTTTTAGTTTTTTAATTATTTAAATAAGCGGTATTCTTAACTTTACCTGCTTGCTATTAAAAAATAGGAATAATTAAAGGCATACTAAATTTTTATATAAAAATAAGAATTTTTATTAAGCTATATACTATGCGGGGATAGCTTTAGCTTACTATATATTTTATTATAAAATTAAATTTTATAAGTTATAAAAAAATAACATAGTTAAATAGGTTTTACACGTTAATTGAAGAAGCTTGCTAATTTAAATTAACTAAAAAAATAAAAATAAAATTAACTAAAGGAACAGCGGGTTGCTATTATTAAAAATTATATTAATTAAACCTAGCTTTTAACTAGCTAATCCTATTATTTATTTTATATATTATATAATTTATATTATATAATGCTTAAAAAATATTATTTAGGTTAAAAGTTTAAGATTATTAGGCTTATTATTATATACCCTATATAGGTAAATATTATTGAAGTAAATTATATTATTTAAATAAACTATAACTAGTAACTTTAAATACTATATTTATATTATTATTATTAAATATATTACGCGGTTTTTTAATAAAAACAGGCTTTTAATAAATTTAGCTACTTAAATACCTAGTAAGAATAAGCTTTTACTAACTTAAAAGTTATAAAAATTTTTTAAAAAAAGTATTATTTTTACTATTACTACTATTAAATTTACTAAAATTAGCTATAAAATATAGTTAACTTAAACTTTAAGTAGGTCTAGTATAATTTCTTAATATAAAAAATAAATAATATTTTTTTTATAAAATATGCTATTTTTTATTTTTACAACGCGTTTTTTAACTAGCTTTATTATAAAAGATTTAACTAGTAGTACTTTATTACTAAGGGCTAGTATAATAAGTTATTTTTTAATAAAAATAAAGTATATATAAAAAATAAAATAAAAAATAAAAATAAAATAAAAATAAGCTTTACTAAAAGGGTTTACAGGGGCTATATTATTTACTTTAATATTTATATTTTTTACCTTTTAATTAATATACTTTTTAAATTTAATAATATTAAAAGTGCTTACTAGGTGTAGGAACTCTCTTACTATATTATTAATAATATTTTTATTAAAAAACTAGTTAATTAAAAACTTAAGGTTTTTAAAAAATAAAAAAGCCGGGAATATAAATAAAATATATATAAATAAATAAATTATTAAGCTTAATAATTAATTTATGTATTACTAGCTTAAAGTTACTAGATAGTAAGTATTAAGTTGTTGGATTGGCCAGAGGAGCTACTCATGGAGATGAAATGAAAATATTACAAGATAAATAATAATATTATAAAATAATAAGTAAATCTAGCTAAAAAGTAATTTATATTTAAAATTTTTAATAAAAAAAGTAATATATAATAATACTAGCTTTTTTAAAATAAGCACGGGAAATAAAGCTAATTTAGGCTAAAGGCTTTTAGTAGCTTTTTTAGCCTACTAATTTTTTACTTTAACATGGCCCCCTAGCGTTAACACGCTAAAGTTATATAAAACTTATAAAAAATATAAAAATTATAAAAATATGGTGGTTAGGTAGCTAGAATTTTAATTTTTATACTAAATTTATTATTACTAACTTTAATATTTTAATAAAACTTTAAAACTTTACCTTATTTAGTGCCTTTATTAGGCTATTTATAAAATTTTTAATTTTATTAATTTTTTTAAAATTTATAAGGTTTTTAATAATAAGATTTTTTACTAAAAAATATTAAATATTTATTTATTTAGTTCCTGGAGTATACCCTGGTTTCCCTAACTTAATAATTATATTTACTAAATTTATATAAATTATTATAAGTTTTTTAATATTAAACCTTAATATTATATATAGCTTTTTAAGTTAAATAGCTTTTTTTACTACTATATTAAACGCGATAAATTCTGCTAAAGTTAAACTTTTGGCTATAATTAATTACCTTATAAATTTTTAAGAAATAAACACGCTATAAAAATAAAATATATACACCTTTATTAATTTTTTTTATAATTAGTATGTAAACTATTTATATATTTAACTAGTATTTTATTATTTATATTTAAAAAAATACTAAAATCCTAGTGCTTTTTAAGATATTAAAATATATACTTAACCGCGGCAAAGTTAGTATTTTAAAAATTTAAAATATATTTTAGTAATTTTATAGTGGTATATTTAATATTTAGCCTTATTTTTTTTATATATTTAATTAAGTTTTCCTATTAAGTATTAATACTTTATAATATCTTTTTTTATAACAGTTTAAATGCAGTAATAACTACCTTTATTAAGTGTTTTTATTCTAGATTTATTAAAATTTTTTGCTTGTTTAATTTATTAAAGTTCAATTAATTTAGGATTTTTTAAATATAGGTTTTTTAAAAAATAAATATTTTTTTTAATAAAATTAATATTATATCCCAGGAACCACTTTAGTTTTTTAAAAATTTTAAGCTTAAAGTATTTAGCTAACTTTTTTAAAAACTTTTTATAAATTTTTTTTATAGGCGCTGTTACTAAAATATTATTTATATAAATAATTATAATATTGCTTTTGTAGGCGTAATAAAAAAAATATAAATTTTTTTTAATACTTTAAAGGCCTATATTTTTTGATATATTTATAAATATTTTATTTTAAAAATATACTACTTTTTTTAATTTATATAAGGCGCGGAGAAGTAGGTAAATAAGATTTTTTTTAAATTTATAGGTTGCTTTATAAAAATCTTTTTTTACTTTATTATAAAGTTAAGATAGGTAGTTACTATATTAAATTAAATATAGTAGTAACCCCTTTTATAAATAATTATAAGGTATATTTTTACTAGTATATTAATAATAATTAAAGTATATATTTTAGGCCGCTATTTTTAACCTAAAAGTTATTATATGTAACCTAGCGGGCGCAAAACTTCTTAATATTATTTTTTTATTTTTTTTTATATTAAAAACCTATTTTTTAGTATAATTTTCTTTTTTTTTAAATAATTAAAAATTAGGAAACTAATTTTTATATATAAATATTTTTTAGCTTAGTATTTTACTTATTTATTACTTTAATCTAGTACTTTTTTTAGAAAGATCTTATTACCTTTTTATAGTTATTTAAAATTAATATTTTATAGGTTTTAAAAAAATAAACACTATTTAAAATTAGTAGTATAGGTAAGGCTAATAAATTAGGCAATTTTAACTTTATTTTTTTAGTATTTTAGTGTTTTTGTTTTTACTTTAATTACTTTACTTACTTATTTATAAAGTATATTAATTTAAATTATTTTTTATTAACTTTTTTACTAGGCAAAATTGGCCCTAAATTTTTTGTTATAAATTAAAAGTATTTTTTTTTATTTTTTTTACTTTTATAATACTATATCTTAATTTTAAAGTATTAAGCCACGGCTATACATGTTTTATTATTAATTTTTAAAAGTAGTAAGTTTTTTAGAACTTCTTGCTCTAAAACTACTTTATTTTTTTTTATTTTAATTAATTATAATACTTTTTATACCTATATTTCCTATTTTTTGCAAGGCAAGAATACTAGCATATTATTAAAAATAAATAAACTTAATAATTTACTTGCTTGCATTTTTTTTATTTTTTTTTTTATTTTTTTTTACTTTTTTAACTTTTTTAACTATCTTTTTAACTATTAGTTCCTTAAATAATTATATAGGATCTGTACTAGGAATATTTTTTTTAGTACTTATATAAGTTTTTTTATATAATTATACTTTTTAATATTACTTTAGCCGCTAAAGGCGCTTTTTTTTAATATTTATTAATTAAATACTTAAGCACGTGGCCTTAACTAATATATTAGCTAAGCCTTATAGCTTGGTAATTCTTCTTTTTTTATTAATATAAATTTTATAAATTTTAGGGCTAGAAGTGCTAAATTTAAAAATAAGGTTTAAACCCTTCTAGTTATAATAATTTTTTTACTTTTATTAGCTATTTATAAATTATTATTATTAAAATTTTATATTTTAAATTACTTATTAAAACTAACTAAACCTCCAGGGCCTTTATTATTAAAATTAGTTAGTAAATATAATAAAGTAAATAAAGGCGCTTTACTATTATTTTTTTTAAATATAATATTTCTTAATTTAATAATCTTTTTAAACTTTAAAAAATATACTTTATAAATATAAAATTCCTTATATCTTATAAGTTTTCCTTTTTTTATTTTAGGTATTATTTTTAAAGCTTTTGTTTTTATTTTTATAGGGATATAGATATAGATATTATAATTAAAAATTTATAAATACTTTAGTAAAGTATTATTTAGCACTAGTATCCCTAGGCCTTTTATAAATCTTTTTACTAATAATTTTATTTTACCTTTTTAAATAAGTTAATTTTAAATATATAATATAGATTTAACCACTAGCAGCCATAACTTTTTTAGTAACTTTATATTTATTATTATATTATAAGTAATTTATATAATATATTTATTAAACTACTTAATTTTCCCGTTTTTCTCAGGCGTATAGCTTAAAGTTTTTTTAAATTTAGTACTAGTTTAATTTTAGTAATATTAGGCTTTATAATTATTAAAATCCCTGGTATTATTACTTCTTATTTTTATAATATATACTCTGCTTATATTAAGCTATTATAAATACATGTAAATAAGCGCGTTTACTACCTTATTTTTTTAGTATAAAAACTAGTAAAAATAATTCTTAAAGTTATTATTAAGTATTAATAAAATATAGTTATATTTTTATATATCTTAAGGCTTTATTATTTAAATATTAACATGTATTATTTATAAAGGCTTTATAGCTTATTATTAAAAAGTTTTAAAAACCTTTTTTTTTAACTTTGCTAGCTTGCAAATTTTATAATTTATAATTATTTTATTATTTTAATATTTATTTTTTTTATTATTATTATTTAACTATGCATAATTTTTATTAAGTTATAATATTAACACATGGCCTAATTACCTATGCTAAACTTTTATTAAAACTAAAGCTATATTAAAGCTTATTTTTTTATTAATATTTAATTTATTTAGCCAAGGCATGTCTTTATTAATATAAACCTTAAAAATAACTTTATTATTTTTTATTTATTAAATTCTTAATAATTTACTATTATACCAAAGGCCTAGGTTAATTTTAATCTTTTTTACTAGTAAAATATTATATAGTAATTTAGGAGACTATAAGTAGTTAAATTATAATATTAATATTTTACTATTATTAAACTAAACATATAAATTAACTTTACCTCTTCCTTTAGGGATTACTTTTTTACTATTTAATATAGTAAATACGTGCTACAGGAATTAAATAATATAAAAATTTTTTATAAGGTCTTTATTATTATATATAGGAATTCCAGAGCTAGTATCTACCAGCTATTAATTATAAAACTTTAATATTATTAATATAATAGGGAATATAGCATTATACATACTAAAGTTTATACTATATTTACCCTAAGTTTAAGTTTAAGAAACTATGGCGGCGCTAGGCTTGCTAGTATTATTATTTTTAGTGTTATTATTTAAATTTATTAGCTTAATAAACTTATAGTACTAGATTTTTTTTAATAGCTACTAGTTTAATAAATACTTTTTTAATACTAAATAATAATATTCTAGAGGATTATAAGGTTTTTTTACCGTAATAATTATATATATTTTTTACTAATTTTTTTTTAAAGCTATCCTTTTTTTTACCTATTACTTATTAAACATCCTTTTTTTTGGAGCGCCTTGACAAGATGCGTTTTATTTTTTATTTTTAAAATTAAAACTATTATTCTTGTCCCTATTCCTATTCTTATTATTATTATTATTATTATTTTTAGTATTATTATATAAACAAAAGTCTAGACCTTTGCTTTATTTAAAACTTTATAATAAAACTTTTAAAACTATACTATAGTTATCTTTTTAATAGCGCTTGCGGGTATTAAAATATACTTTACCTTATAATATAAAGGCATCTCCGCCTGTAGTCCCTTTAAAAGTAAAAAAAAATATTAATATAAAGTAATAATTATATTAAACTTATTACTAAATTTATACTTTTTATAAAATATTTTAATAAACTTTTAGACTATACTATAGCTAGCCTAGTTAATAATAATAACCTTTTTTTAAATTATATAAGCTATTATATATTTATTTTTATTAAAAACCTAGTTAATTTTAGTATAAAACTTATTTATATATAGCGCCTTTTCCAGGTCCGCTTGTATTATTTATATAATATTATTTATTAAATTTTTTTATAAGCTATATTTAAACCTTTTTTAATATAGTTACCCACCTTTAATATAATATTAATATTAATATTAAGTATAGTATATTTTTTTTAATAAATACCTTAAAATTATATAGGTCTAATTTTAGGCTTATTAACTAGGTTTATATATTATAATTTTTTTTACCTTTTAATTTTTTATTTATTATATTAAGTGTAAAGGCTTTTTCTAGTAAATTTATTACTTAATTTACTATAATAATAAAAATAAATATTATTTTTATAATAAGTATAAAAGTTATTTTAGGTATTATAAAGCCTTTTAACATATTAAAAATAAAAATATTTATAAATATTAGTTAAAATTAATTAATTAAAACTTTAGGGTTTTTAGCGTTGCTATTTTAATTAATTACATGTAAATTTTTAGGTATAAAATAAATAAAAATAAGTAGTATTTATAAATAAAAAATTAAGAAAGTTAAGGGCTTATAACCTATTAAATTAATTAAAAAAGTTATTTATAAAAATAAAATAAAAATATTATAAGATAAATAATAATATTATAAAATAATAAGTAAATCTAGCTAAAAAATAATCTGCATATAAAATTTTTAATAAAAAAAATAATATATAATAACACTAGCCTCTTTAAAATAAGCACGGGGAACAAAGCTAATTTAGGCTAGAGGCTTCTAGCAGCTTTTCCAGCCTGCCAGTCCTCCGCTCCGACATAAGTTAATAACCTAACTTAGCTAAGTAAGGTTAAAGGTGTTTATTAGGGCTATTTAATATTTACATATAAAAAATAATATAAAGTTTAAGTTAATAATAAATAAAATATAAAGTAGTAATAACTTAAAATAGCTTTGCTTAGGTAATAAAATTAATAATTTATTAAAAAAAGTGCTTAAAACGCTTGCGTGCTTTAGCTACTTTTAAATTTAGTTATAAATTTAATAATATTATAACTTACTAGTTAGGAATGCGGTGTAAAAAAGGCAAATTTAATAAGTAAAAAAAAATTTAGGGGGCGAGCAAAATATATAAAATATTTAGTAAAAATTAAAAGTAATATATTTTCACGTCCAGTATAAATTAGTATAGGATATTTAAAAAATAAAAAAATTTAAAAAGTAATTATAAAAGGTCCCTAATAGTTAAAAAATATATTTATTAAAGTTTTTAAATAATATATAATAATATATAAAAAGAGTTATTACCTAATTTAAAACATGCTATTATTATAGCCGCGTATAGCATAATAAGTTAGAAAGTAATTAATTACTTTATTTACGCTATCCCTGGCTAACTAAGAGTAGGCTTGGTGTAAGCAATGGCCGGTGGCAAAATGTGTGTACCCGCGGAGCGGTTACACTAAAATATTTATATTATTAATAATAATAACTAAGTTAAAATTATTATTAATTATATGGGTGTATAAAAATAATTACTTTTATTAATATAGCTTAAATAAGTAATTTTTATTTATTAAAAAATTTATATATAATTATACTAGTATTTTTCAAAAAAAATATAGTTATATTATTATATAGTTTATAATATATACTTATTATAATTAATAATAATATAATTATAATATAATTATAATAGGCACCATGGTATTACCACAGGTAGTAATTTAAAAAAAATTATTTAAATTTATTATAATATTATATAAAGCTAGCCTATTAATATGAATTAGTAAATTAACTTTTAAATATAATATAAAATATACTTTTATTATTATTTACTACTTTATTTTTTAAAATATTTTCTTGTGTTTATTTTACGCAAAAATAAATAATTAATTAAATAAATTAATTTATTAAGCCTGTACTAATTTTTTCAAGTAAAATAAAAAATAAATATTAATAAACTAAAACTTTAAAATAGTTTCGCGCTAAAAATACCTTATTTATTAAAATAAAAATTAAACTAAAATTAATATAAATTTAATAAGGTATATTATTAATAATAAAAAAAGCTTTTATTAAAGTATATCTTTAGTTTTTTAAAAAAAATATTTTAGTAAAATAGTAAAAATAAGCTATAAATTTTTTATAATTAAAGTACTTAAAAAATATAATATATAATAAAATTATTACTAGTATATATAAATAGGTGCTTGTGTAGCTTGTTATTTAATTAAAAAATAAAGTAATATATATAATAGCTACTTTTATAAGAATTTTTAAATTTATACTTTTTTTTAAAAGGTTTATTATATTTTTTACTTAAAACTTTTTAAAAGTTATAAAACTTGTTACTTATAAAGTTTCCTTTAAAAATTTTTAAATTTAAAGTAATAAACTTATTAAAATTAGCATAATAAGTATAAAAGTAATAATTATTATTAAAAAAATTTTAATTATTATTTTAACATGGTTACTACTAGTACTATTATTATTAATAGCCCTAAAAATTCCTGTTTTATTAGGGATAGGATTATTATTAATTTTAATTATATTATTAATTTTAATTATATTATTAATTTTAATTATATTATTAATTTTAAAAATAATAATTTTAAGAATATTACTAGATTTACGGGGGCGCTTAAATATTTTAAGTTATTTAAATTTATTAAATATTTTATAATATATTAGATAGTAGGTCCTATTTTAGAAATTTTTATTATTATATAAAATATTAAAATGCACGCTAAGTAGTATAAAAAAGTTTTTAAAATTATATAAAATATTAGGGTTAAATTTAATTATTAAAAATAATAACTAGTATATTTATATAAGGCTTGCACTAGCTAGTATATTTATAATTAAAATTTATTAAATTAATTAATTTTTTTAAAATACTTATAAATTTTAAAATAATTATATTATTTTTTTAAATAATTTATTAATAATATTTTACAAGGGGATGTTTAGGTTTTACCAAGCTTTTAATATTAATAAAAAATTTTAATTTAACTTTTTATATTACTTAGCTAAAGCTATTATTCTAAATATATAAGTAATAAGTAAATACCTAGCCTATATATTAATTATAATATAATATAAATTATTTAACCTAAATCTTGCTTTGCTAGCTAATAATTTAAATATTTTTTAAGTTATTTATACTAGTTTTTTATATTATTAAATATAATTAATTTTTTATATTAAATTTAATTTAATTTTAAATTATACTAGTAAGCTGCTTTACCTTATAAGTAAGTTTTTAAATTTTAATATATTTTTAAAATATTTTTTATTTTTAAAGCGCTATAAATACGCGTAATAAATATATAAATATTATAAAAGTATAGTTATTATCTTACTTTACCTTTATGCTAAATTTTTAATTAAATAGTATATTTAAATAAAAATACTTAATATTTATAGCTTTTTAGTAAAAAGATCCTGTGGTATTATTATTATTATTATTTATTTATTATTTAACTTATTAATATTATTAATATTTATTACTGCTTGAGCTATTAGTATAGCTAATATTATTATTATTAAAAAATTAGTAAAACTAGCTTTTTTATATTATTGCTAGCTAGTTTACTAGCTACTTTATTTTTTATTATATTATTAATATACTTAATATTTAAAACTTTTAGTATAAATAAAAAATTTAATGCTAAAAAACATGTGTTTATATTTTTAGTAAATATATATTTTTTTATAATCTTAAAAGGACTAAGGAATATCCAAGAAATTAGTTAATATAAAGGTAATTTTTTTAAATAACTTTTTAAAGCCTAGTATTTAAAAAATATTAGGTAATAAAGAGGGAGTATTTATATTTATAGGTTTTAAGTTTAAAATAAAAAATATAAATATAGTAAATATAGGGCGTAAAAATATTAAAAGTTTTAATTTATTATACTTAAAAGTAAAGGGAATCCTGTTTTTTTTAAAAAAAAAGTTAATTTTAAATAAAAGTTATTATTATAATAAACTATAATTTCTTGCAGGCGGTTATAAGTTTATAAAATTAATATATTTAATTATTGAAAAAAACTTTTATAATAGTATATTTTAATTTATTTTTATTAATTAAACTTAGTTTTTTATTTAGGTAGGATAATAAAATAAATTTTACTTAAGTTAAATACTTTAATAAGATCTTGCTAGTATATTTATATTATAAATAATAATGAAAATTATATATATTTATGATAGTTTTATATAAGTTATTTAAAAGAAATAATAGTAAAAGCAAGAAAGGTTTTAATAATTTTTAATTATATATAAGTAGCGTGTATAATTTATTTTAATTATTAAAAAAATTAAATAATTAAGTCCTATTAAATTTAAATAATTAAAAAAATTTTAAAAGTTTATAATATTATAATTATTTAGCCATTAGGCCACCCGCTTGGTAGGATTAAGGTAAAATATAAAAATTAGTAATATAAAACTTAGAAAATTATTATATATAAAAAGTTTTAAAAAGTTAAGAAGTTAAATAATAAAAAAAATAATTAATATTATAAAGGCTAAGTTTACTAGTAGTAAAGGCTAATACTACCTTTTAATGTTATTATTTTAATATTTCAATTTTTTATTTTAAAATTAAAAAAATTACTTATAATTATAATTAAAAACATGCTATTATATTATGGCAGCTACCAGGTAATACCTAAAAAAATTATAATAATTATAAAAAAAATATTAATAATAATTTAGGGATAGCCCTAAGGCTAAACCAATTATTATTTAAGTAATTAAAATATAAGTTAGCAAGGGGATTGTTTTAATTAACTATAATATTTTAATATAATTTTAGGTATATTTAATTATTCATTTTAAAAAATAAAAAATTATATTTTTTATTATATATACTTTTTATATATATTATTATAAACTTTATTACTTTTTTAATATTAAAGCAGGTGCTAAAGTCTTGCCTAAATATATTATATAATAAATTTTGAAAAAAGTATAACTTTATACTAAATAATAATTTATATAAACTTGCTTTAGTTAAGCTACTTAATAAAAAATTTATAATAAATATAATTAAGGGTAATAATAAAAATTATAATAATTTTTATATTATATTATACTATAATATAATTTTAATATAATATATTATTTTTTCAAACTAATTATTAATTTACGGGTGACTTATTATTAAAAAATATTAAAAAGTTTTTAACTTATTTAACATGCCTTTTTAAAATTTACTAAAAAAAAATTTTGATTAAAAATAAAGGCATGTAAAATACCCTAGTTTATATTTTATAAATAGCTAGTTAATATATATTTTTATTTATATATTATAAATATTTTTTTAGTAATATTCCTATATATCTTATAAATTTATTTACGAGGACTAATACTATGTTAAAATTAATATTATTTATAAAAAATTTAGGCTTGCTATTTAAAGTATAGTAATACTTAAAAAGTATTATTATAAAGGTTATAATAATTATATTAAATAAAACTAGTATCAAAATAATTAAAATTTATAAATTATAAAGCTTATAATATCTATATTAAATAAAACTAGTATTAAAATAATTAAAATTTATAAATTATCAAGCTAGAAATATTAAACTTTATTCTTTTTAAGTATAATAAGTATTTTATAATATATTACCTTAATAACTTTTATTTTTTATATAATACTATATTTTTATAACTTTCTAATATAGCTTAATACCCTAGTAATTATACTTATTATAAAATATTTTAAAAATATTTATAAATATAAATTTTAAAAGATATAATTATAGCTTTTTATATTAATAGCTTATTATTTAGGTTTATAAATATATTATTTTTACTATAAAAAATAAATTATTTTATATAATATAAGGGAGGACGTGGTCCTTATTTTTTATTAATATTAAAATTATAAATATTTAAAAATTATTTTTATACTACTAATAAATATATTTTAAACTTTTTAAATAGCTAAAATAAAAAATAATATAAAATATATTTAAATTTAAAATATACTTATTAAGCAAGCCTTTTTTTTATAATAATTATAAAAGGGTGTTTAATATAATATTATCCTAGCTAGGTTAATAAAAAATATAAATATTTTAAAATTATTATATATAATAACTTGCTTTAATAAAATATATATTATAATTTTTTAAAATAACTAAATTAAGAAATATTTATTTAAATATATTAATTATTATAATATAATTAATATATATAATAATATATAAAATAGCATTTACTATATACCTAATGTTATATAATATTTAAATTAAGTATAAAACTTTAAGTTTAGTAAATTAATAAAATTATTTTACTTTAATTAAAATATAACTTAAAAGTATTACTAGATATATATATATATATATATATATATATATATATATATATATAATAAAAGTAAAAAAAATATTAATATAATTATAAATATTAGGTAAATAGTAAACTAGTATACTATATTTATAATAAAATGTATTTAAATTAATATGTAATATTATAAAGGGGTTAAAATATTATAAAGATTAAAAATAACTAAATTAATTTTAAATATTTTAAAAAGTAGCTAGCGTAAATTTTAAAATTTTTATTATTAATATAATTTTAGTATATTTTTAATAAGCCTAGCCATTTAAAGGGGCGCCCTTAAATAATATAATTTTTTTAATTTATAAAAATTTAATATAAATTATATACTTTTTAATTAATAAGTAAAACTAGCTTGTAAGCCTAATATAATATTTTAGCTATTTTAATATTTAAAAAAATTTTAAAGTAAAAATAACTTTTAACCTTTTTATTAAAGTTATAAGCCCTAGGGTGTTAATATATTAGCTTAAAAAATAAGTTAAAAAATTAATAAAGGCTTTAGCGGGCTTTAGCTTAATATTTATATTTTATAATTATTAAAAAATAAGCTTTAAATAATATAAATACTTATTTAATATATAAAATATAATTATTATATTATTAATATATGCTCTTGTAAACTTTTAATATTTATATAATAATAAATTTATTTATTATTAAATATGTAAAATAAAATTAATATAACCTATAATAATAATTTTAAACACTTTTTAATTATAATAAGTAATTATTATTAAATAGTTTTAATGCATAAGCTTTATTAGCTATTAATAAAAAACTTATACATATTAATAATTGTAATAAATTAATAATCACGTATAAGTTTTAATATATTAAATTATATTAAAATAAAATATATATTGGGCTTGAACTTTTTATTAATAATTTAAAAATTAATAATAATATAGCCTTTTTACTTTTTTTATAATATTTTAAGGTTAATAATTATATAATATATTATAAAAATTAGAAATTTTATTAAGGTATAACCTGGGGCCTTTACTATTTTTTTTATTTATAAAATAAGTTAAATATTTATAACTAGCTAATAGTGTTACTTATAATAAACCTTTAAATTATTTATATATAGTAAGCAGCAAGTTATAAAAAACCTTAATTATTATATGCTATATTAATTTTAATTAAAATAAGCGTGGTTTAAGCCCTAGCCCTCCAGGTGTTTAATATACTTTTTAATTAAGTAATATATAGTTATATTATAAAGCTATATATATATTTTAAATAAAAAATATTATTAAAAATAAAAATAATAAAACTTTTATACTTTTAATTTATTAATTAAAGGGCTTTTTAAAGGGTTATTATATTTTAAAATATAGTAAATTTAGTTACTTTTAATAATTTAATTATTTTATTTATAAGGTTTTTTTAAATATATAGTAAAACTTTATAAAGCATTACTTATAAATATTTTATATAAAAAAGTATTTATTAACTAATAAGCATATGGTAATTAAAATTTTTTAACTAGTAATATTAGTAATAATACTAGTATTATTAAAGTATATTATAATTAACTTACTATTTTATACTTTAAGCGCCTTAATAAGCTTTTTTATAAATAAGGCTATTTTAATAACCTTATTAAATATTAAAAACTTTATTATAATAAATAAAGGTGTTATAACTACTTATTTTTTAAAACTTTATATAATAAAAAATTTATAAAGGTATACTATAAAACCCTTAATAAATTTTTTATTAAAATAATTTTAATAAAATATATTAAAATAAATAATTATTTTTTTATATAGGTTTTAGTAAGTACTAAGTTACTTTAATTAATTATAATATAATAAGTTACGTGCTTGGTAGCTGCTATATTATTAATAATTAAATTTTTTTATTAATATTATAAAAATTAAATTAAGTATATAAGGTTAACACAAGTTTCTTTAAGCTAGTTAAAAAATTTAACTAATTAAATAAAAGCATGAGCGCTACAGGTGTTAAAAATTAAAAGTATAATAAAATTTATAATATTTAATTAATTAACTTTTTATATAATTTTAATATACCTTTTTATTATTAGTATTTTTACTAGCCTAGCCTTAATAAGGCTAAGATATTAAATTATTTATTTTATATATATAACTTAAACAAATAAATTATTTTATTTTTATAATCGCGGGATATTAATAATTTAAAAAATTTAATTAATTTATTATTAACTTTAAGTTTATAAATTTTTTATAAAAGGCTAATAATAATGTTTATATTTATTTTTATTTTTACTAATAATAATACTATTATTTATATAAGTAATAATTAGCGCGTAGGGTAACTTATAAATATATATATATATAAATATNATATAATTTTTTAATAAGTAGCTTAAAACCCTTGGCGTGTAGTAATTAATTAAATTTTTAGTTTTATAAATATATAAAGTTATAAAGGCTAAGTAAAGTTTTTTATATTTTATTTATAAAATTATTATTAATTTTATAGCCACGTGGTTATTATATATAAACCTTTTAATTACTTATTTTTATATTAAAATAAGTATTAATAATATTAAACTAGCGCTAGCTAAGCCTTTAAATAATTATAAATATTAATATATATTTAATTATTATATTAATTATAATTAAATAAAAGCTTTTATTATAATTTAATTTAGTAACTTAGTAATTACCACATGTAATAATTTAAGCCTTAAATAATAAAATAAAGCTATTTTTATTACTTTTAAGTATAAATATTAATTTACTAAAAATAATTTTAATCCCTTTTAACTATTTAATAAGCTTTTATATATTTATAGTAACTATTATATTAATATAAATTAATATAGCCTTTTTTTATTAATTTAAAAAATTTAAATTACCGCGCTTTTTATAAAATTTTAGTATTTTAATATTATTAATATATAATTTAACTTTAGCTAATATTTAAAGCCTTTTAGTAGGTAAATATTACAATATTTTTTTAAATATTTTAATAATTTTAGTATTAAGGTACTTAATTACTTTAGTTAATAAGCTATAATTAATATAAGGTTTAGGATATTTAGTTAATAAAATAATTATTTTATTAAAAATATTAGTATTTATATTTATTTTATATAAAATAGCCTTTATTATTAAAATTTTTATTTAATTAAGGAATTAGCCTAATATTTTAATAACTAGCTAATAGCGTTGCTCATAGTAAACCTTTAGATTATCTATATGTAGCAAGCGGTAAGTCATAAGAAAACCTTAACTATCACGTGTTATACTAGTTTTAATTAAAATAGGTATGTCCCAGGCGCTAGCCCTTTAGGTATTTAATATACCCTTTAACTAAGTAATGCGTGGCTATACTATAAAGCTATATATATATTTTAAATAGGAAATATTACTAAAAATAAAAATAACAAAACTTTTATATTTTTAATTTATTAATTAAAGGGCTTTTTTAAGGCCTATTATATTTTAAAAAATAATAAACTTAGTTACTTTTAATAGTTTAGTTATTTTATTTATAGGGTTTTTTTTAGCATGTGGTAAAACTTTATAAGATGTTATTTATAAATATTTTATATAAAAAAGTATTTATTAGTTAACCAGCGTGTAATAACTAAAATTTTTTAATTAGTAGTATTAATAATAGCGCTAGTATTATTAAAGTATATTATAATTAGCTTGCTATTTTATATTTTAAGTGCCTTAACAAGCTTTTTTATAAATAAGGTTATTTTAATAGCCTTATTAAATATTAAGAATTTTATTATAGTAAATAAAGGTGCTATAATTACTTATTTTTTTAAACTCCACGTAATAAAAAACTTATAAAGGTATATAATAAAGCCCTTAATAAATTTTTTATTAAAATAATTTTAATAAAATATATTAAAATAAATAATTATTTTTTTATATAGGTTGTTATGTTCTTCCTTATTCCCTTTGTATTTACGGTCTTCCTGCCTGCTTATATTAGCCCTTAGTTATTAGTATGTATCTACATTGCTTTCAAGATAGTTACTTAGGAAAATTAACTTTTTATTATTTTATTATATCGCCCCCCTGGGTTTAATAAGTAGTAGTATATTTTAAAATAATCCTAGGAGTATCCTAGTAAAATATTTACTTAATAACTAAAAAATTCCAGGAGTTAAAACAAATAACAGTGGTAAATACTAATAGTTACTATTTTTTTTTATACTCTGCTTTATAGAACGCGTCCTAATAACTTTTAATATTTACTAAGAAGTTTTTTTAAATTAATATTATATAACTTTTAAGTATTTAAGCTAGCGTATTAAATAGCTTGCTTTTAATAACTTTTAGATTTTAATTTTATATATAAGCTTAATGTAAAAACCACGCGCTTGGCTATTTTTTTAAAAGTTAAGAAAGAACCTTTGCTATTAACATGTTTATTTTAGTATTTAGTTAACTAGGATATTAATTAAAGCATACTTAACAAGGTTATTAAAAAATTTTTACGGTTAGCTACATGTTTTAAAATTATAAAAAATCTATTATATTTTTAGTTATTACTACCTTTACCTTTGGCTAAGACACTAAAAAAACCTTTAAGTTAATTATAATCACGCTTACGCTTGGGATCCTGTTTACTATTTTTTATATTTTTTATATTTTTTATATTTTATATTATAAAATCCGCCATGCAGGAGCCTACTAACATAATATTACTTATTTTTTTTACCTTTAAAAAAGAACCGGAGCTAATTATTTCTTTTTTTTATATTTAAATAAAATTTTAAATTATATACTAAAACACACCTTTATACTACTGCCTAGTCCTAATATAATATAATAAATTTTTTACTAAATAAAGGCGGTAATATTTTTAGCTAATTATTTTTTTAATACCTTGTCCTCTTTAGCTAGAGCTATATTAAAGGTATTATAATAATTAATAAAATAAGTTATAAAGGTAGTTTCTTATATAATAAAGGCCTTTAATACTATAGTATAACTAAAAGTTCCTATATAACTTTTTTTAGTAAATATAAAAACTTTAGGCTTTTTTCCTGCAAGTCCAGAAATATTATTTGCTTTTAACTTTTTAATAAAGTAAATAAATAAGAATATACTTTTCCTGCTTAAAAATAATAAAATAAAAAAATTTCATGCTAAAAAAAACTTAGCAACCCTAATAAAAAAAATAACTTACTATATTATATTTTATATTATATAAAGATACAAGCCACCCTGTTTTTTTTTTTAAAAAAAAATAATAAGAATAATATATCCATAGGTATTAATAAATCTTTTTACTATAATAAGGGCCCTGGACAAGGCCGTAATAATTTAAAAAGGCCGGACCCGCTTAAAAACTAGCTATTTATAGTAAATATAATAGCTTAAATCTTACTTAACTAATAATAAATAAATAATTAAATAAGGGTAGTAAAAGGTATTACAGGAAATTTCCAAGAGCTTATAAATTAAAAAAAAAAGAATATAGCAGCTAATACTGGTAATAGTGTTAATATTAAAGTAAATAAAAATATAAATATAAATTATTTTAATAATATAAATTATTTTAATAATGCATAATAAAATAATTAGCCAGCTAGTGGGCGTTTTTATAAATATTTTAAATAATAAAAAAAAAGGCTTAACAAAAATAAAGAAAATTTAGATAATAATCTAAATAATAATAATAATAATAATAATAATAATAATAATAATAATTATAATGGATTTAAACCTTAAAATAAATACTAGCAACGCAGGAATATTTAATAAAAAGATAAATAAAATTACCCTATTAATAGTAATAATGGTGGCTGGCAAACTAATAAAATAGGATATTTTAATCTTAATATTTTAAAAAATATTTTTATTAAATACTTTAATAAAAAGGTTTATTACAAAAACATTAATATTTTTTATAAATTAGCTTAAAAATATTATTAATTATAAAGGTAAAATAATAATAAAAGTAAATATTTAGGCTATGCTTTAAAAATTAGCCCTAAATTAATTTACTTTTAAGCTAATAGTCTTTAAAAAAAATATTTTAAAAAGACTAAATTTAAAGGACGGGTAATTTACTTAAATAATAAAAAAATTTTATTCCCGCATTTTTAAGGCAAGGTTTAGGGTTAACTTTTGTTACTATAGGTTTAGTAATTTTTATTTTAAAATAACCCTTAAAAAGTTTATTTAAAAGGCTATACGTGCATGCAAAGCTATAAAAATAAATAATATTTATTTTTAAATAACTACTACATGGTGTGCCTTTAAACTATTATTATAAAAATTTTTTTTAAATTAAACAAGGATATAACCTTGGGCTAGTTTATTAATTTAATTAAATTAAAATTTATTACCTAGCAAGATTTAGCATTTTAATATATTAAAAATTAAAACTAGGAATATCCCACTAGTAAAGTTTAATTTATTTTTTGCTAAAGTAATAGTCCTAATTAAAATGCATACTACTTAAATAACTAGAATATTTTTAATAACTTTAGGTAACCTATTTATATTTTAGTGCCTATTTATTTATAAAAATAAAATAATCCCTGGCTATAATAGCAAAATTCCTAGCTAAATTAAAAAAAATTTTAAAATTAAGAAAATTTTTAAAGGCCCCCGCAAGACTAGATCCCTTACTAGCCATAAAATAAAAATTTTAGCGCTCTATAACCTAGTTAATTTAAATAATAAATAAACCTTATAATTTCCCTGCTCTGCAGCCATAGCTATAATAATAAATTATAAGATTTTTTAAAATAAATAATAATAGTAACTAATAAATATAAAATTAGCAGCATGCGTAGCAAGTATTTTATATTACTATAGGTAAAGTAAGTAATATAAAAGTTTTTAATAAAATAATTAATTATGTGTTTTAAGATTTATTAGCCCTAAATAATTAATAAATATAATAAATAGCTAAGAAAGCTTATTATAAATTTTTTAAACCTATAAAAGATTTATATAATTTAGGCTATAATAATAAATATAATAATAATAAGTATTTTTTTAATACCATAGTTAAAAGCGCTAAAATTATAAAAAATATTTTTATATTTATATACCCCTTTTGCCCTGCCTTGTTTAATTTTTTTAATAAATTATATTAATATATAAAGGAATATCCCAAGAATCTTTTAAAAGTAAAAATTAGCTTAACCTTTAATACTTTAATTAATATTATAAAATTAAAAAAACTACTAAAATTATAAGATATTAAACTATGTTTATAAAAATATATTATAATAAAAGTTTATATAGCAGGAATTTCCCATTACTTTAAAAATATTTACCTAAATATAGGTAGCTTAATTACTATAGTAAATAAATTTTTTATTAAGGAACTATTATTAAATACCATGCTTTAAAAAGTAAAGCTTATAGTAATTTTAGGTATAAGGTTTAAATATATAGCTATATACTTTATAAATATTTTATTATACTTTTTTAGCTATAATAAAGGTTAAAAAGTATATAACAAGATTATTACAAGAATATACTTAGTTAAAAATTTTAAAATTAAAGTTTTAATTAACATAAACACGTTAGCTTAAAAAAGAATTATTTTAAACCTTAATAAGTATATAGGTATTTTATAATTTTATAAATACCTATAATTTTTACTATAGGTACACGCAAAATAATACTATATTATATTAATTTTTATATATATAGTATAATATATTATTATACCCCTGTATTTATTTATAGTTATACTAGCTAAGGTAAAAGTAAATTTTTTTAATTAAAATTTTATTTTTAAACTATATTAAGTATATAAAAAACTCCTGTACGCATACCTAGTTAATTATAATTTTACTTATATTAAGGTAATAAATATAATAAATTACCTTATTACTATCCTAAAAAAACACTAAATTAATTATATATTAAATATTAAATATTTCACGGTAAACAGGGTAGATGTTTAACTTCTTTAAAAATATTAATTTTTTTTTACTTATTTATAAACCTCACGGAGAACTAGGCGCCCTTATTTCTTTAAAACACCTTCCTAAAAAACTTCCTAAAAACATAAAAAATACCCCAAAAATCTTGGTTGCCTATAAATAACAACTAATTAAGAAACTTCCTAATAATATTAGCATATACACCGGATTTTTCTAGGTAGTAATAGCTTTAAAAACCCTTGTATATAAATTTACTTACCTATAGTAAAAATTTTTAAAAGTTATTAATATATTAAAGGATTAATAAATACACTTAATAATAAAAAATAGCTAGAAGGATTATTTTTTAAAGCCTAAAGTATATTTTTAGGTTTAAATACTTAAAAAGTAGTAAATAAGTTATTTAATTTTCTACATGCTTAAAAAAAAATATTATAATATATAGGTTATACTTTTTTAGCAAGGCTAGTATTTATTATATATAAATAAATATTTAATAACAGCACCTGGAAGCTTAAAAAATATTTAATTATTAATTTAAAAAATTTAAATAATTAAGTTTAACTAGATTTTTATCCCGTCCCTACTTAGAAGAAAATTATTATAATAATTATTAAGTATTTTTATATTACTATTATAAACACTTTTTATTTTTTTTTATTAATAAATACTTATAAAAAAGAACTGGAAACATATAACTATAATTATATATTAAAAATAAAAGTAATTTTATATTACTATAATAGGTTTTATTAATAATGTTTTTTATATATAAAAAATAATAAACCTAAATCTTAAAAAACTTTGCGAGTTTTATAAGGCATATATTAATAACTTTATTATAGCTTTTAAAACTTTAAAAAAACATGTTTAATATTTTTAAATAGTTTTTATAAAGTTAAATAATATAAATATCCGCCTTAAGCTAGTAAAGTTATTTATTAGCTTTTTTTTTATATAGCTTTTTAGCTAAAAAGTTAATATATTAAAAATATTTACCTTAAAAAAAAGCTAGTAATAATAAAAGCTTTTACTTTCCTAACTTTTTTATTAAAGCTTAAGACTTTTTTAGGAGTTACTAAATAGTTTTATAACTATATTAAAAACTATAGTAAAATTATTACCCCCCTTTAGGCTATAAAAACTACTTTATTTTAAAAAGCCCCCTTTAAAGGCCCTGCTAGGAAATCTTATTTAATAAAAATATTTATAAAATAATTTAATAATAATTTAAAAGCCTTTTTTATATTTAAAAAAGCTTTTTAATTTTTTATATTCCTAGCTTACTTGAGTTAAAGCTAAAATACCTAGTAATAATAATATAAAAAGTTTTTTAAATAATAAATTTTAGCTTTACCTACCTAGATTTTTGCTTAAAAACTTTTTTTAGCTTATTTATAATAATAATAGCTATTAAAAACTAAATAAGTGCTTAAAAAACATGTATAGTTTTATAGGTTATAAAAGCTATTTTTTACTACGGGAGTATATAGCATATTATTTTATTTATTTAAAAAATAAAGTATGCTATTATTGCTTATATAAGAACTTATAATTAATTACTTTTTTACTTATTTTTTTTTATATTATAATAGTTAATTTTATTATATACTTACTACTAATACTAAAAGGGTTTAACTAAGTTCTTGTTATTTATAATAAGTACTTTAAAAAAATTAGCTTAATACCTGGAATTTTTACTTAAAAGGCCTATAAATAAGGCATAAATTTAGTTAATTACTTTTAGGCCTATAATTAATTAATACTAAAAAAATTTATTTTTAACAGGAACGCGTGTTTTTTTAGCTTTTTTTAAAAAGGTATACTAAAAGTAATAAATATATATTAGCTATATTTAACTATATTTTATTTATAAACTAATAGCTAGATAAAAAGGATTATTTAAATAGTTAAAATTATACTAAAATATAGTATAACCTAGTATTTAAACCTTATATAACTTAATATATTTTTTATAATTATTATTATTATTAATAGTTTTATTAGCAGCGTGATAAATAAAACCTTTTAAAAATTACTTTTTAGCTTTAAGTTCCGCAGGCCATGGAATTTCTTAAAGTATGTATAATTTTAAAATTTTTTAGCATAAATTAATATTAAAAAAGCTTTAAAATATGCCTTTATAACTATAAAATTAATATATAATAAAAATTATAAAGCTATAAAGCTTTAAAAAATAATTTAGCTTATTTATAACTTTATAAAGGTTATAGTATTTTAGTTACCTATTTTTAAAAATATTTAATAAAGTTTTTTTAATAGTATGCCGGTCCTTTTAAAGTCCTTAAATAAATTAGTTATTTATTATACTTAATAAATTTCCCACCTACCTAAAAAATTTATTTTATAATATTAATTACCTAACTTAAACCTATACTAGTAAATCCTAACCCTTATTATAAATAGTATTATAAACCTCCCGCTGTGAGAGATAATTAGTTCCTTAATAATATTAATTAATAAAAGGTTAAGAAAATCCTTATAAAGCATATAGTGTGTTATAGCTAATATAGCATGCTAGTAACTTAGTACCTAATAAAATAAAAAAAATATAGTTTTAAGAGTAATTAATAGGAACTATTTTAAAATTTAGCTAGGGCTAATAACCTTATTAAAAATTTTAAAAATTAGGATACTTTTATTAACAAGGAGAAACTACTTTAACTTATTTTTTTACTTTTTATTATACCCCGCTTTGTTTTTCTAAAAATTTTGTTACTTTTTCCTATAAGTTTTCCTGCCTTTTTTTTTTACTTTTTACTGCAAGTTCCATTTATTATACCCCGCTTTATTTTTCTACTAATTTTTTTATTTTTCTCCTAATTTCTTTACTTTTTTACAAGCATACCCCGCTTCGTGCCTCTTATGCTGCCGCTTCGTGCCTTCTATACTATATCTCTTTTTTTAATTTTTCTTTTTTTAATTCTTTAAGAAGTATTCTTAGTATTTTATATTTGTTTTAGTTTAGCCTAATATTTTTTACCTTAACTAAGGTCTAATGTTTCCTACCCCATAAAACATAATATACTCCTTATCTTTAACTATTTTTCTCACCCCTTACTTTACTACTCTTTATTCTTTTCTTTTTTTTATTTCTCTTGTTTTTTACTATTATCTTCCAATTCTTTACCTATAAAAGTTTTATTTATTTTTTAATTTTACTTACCATGGTAAATGGAACTTCCGCCGCCGGCCTGTCTAACTTAAATAATACTTTTTTAAATAAAAAAAAGATAAAAACTTAGAAAATTATTCGCGAGCTTAAGTAATAAATTAAGTTTTTTAAAAATAATAAAGCCCTTTTTACTATAAACTAAAAAAAAATTATAAATTATTTTAAGGCCCATGTTAAATAGCTTAAAATAACTAATAATAATAATAATATTATTACTTAGTTAAAGGGCATGGCTAATAATTTACTTTAGCTAAATTAAGCTAGTAAAAGTGGTTATAAAAATATTTTTAGTAATAAACTATTTATATAAATTAAGATTCCCTAAAAAAAACTTATTATTAAAATTAATTTAAAAAAATAAGTACATAAACCTAAGATATTAATGTAAATTAATAATAAATACTTTTATAATTATTTAAATAATATTTTATAATTTAAATAATTTTTTATATTTATTTACTTATGCTACCGTGTATTTATTAATAAAAATATAAAAATATTAATTAACCTAGCTTTAATTAAGCCTATTTTTAGTATACTAAATATTAATAAAATTATAAAGATTTTAGTAAGTATTCTTAGTAATTATACTTTGCTTATATATAAATTTACTAGAATTAATTTTTAAGCTAGTAAAAGTTATGTTTTAAAGCTTATTATACCCTAGCTAAAAAAAAAATATTATTTAATATATTATAACTAGTAATAATTAAATATTTATTTTAAAAAAAAATATTAAGTGGTATCCTAGCCTTGCGTAGTTTAATAATAAGGCCTGTTATAAAAAGTTTTAAAACCTAGCTAATAATACCTATTTAAAATATAGTAAAAAATACCTATCCCTTTTTATTATTTTTAAACTAATTAATTAAAAGTAAATATAAGCTAGGAAACTCTAAAAATTTAAGTTAATTATTAAACTTTATAAAAACTTACTTACTTATTAATTTAAAAATATATTTATAAAAAAGATTATTACCCTAGGCTTTAATAAACTTATTATTATTATAAATAAAATTATTTTTAATATAATAAGGGCATTAATTATTATAAATATAGTTATTTAGGAAAAGTTTAATAACATGGTAAATAATATTAAAGCCTAAATAAAAGCTACTAAAGTTATTAAATTTTTTAATAAAAAATATAACAAGCGTGGTATAAAGGTATACTTATAGGTAATATTTTTAAATAATTTTAATATTTTTAAGCGCCTTATATTAAAGTATTTATATAAATAATTTATATAGTACCTAAAAATAGTTATTAATATAAATATACTATAGTTATAGTAAGAAAATCCTGCCTTTTATTATATTACTATTTTTTTGCTATAATTTATAAATAATACTATTAATAATATTTTTATTTATAAAAGTTATATAAGTAACCTAGGCTTTGCATTTAATAAAATTAAGCGTAAAAATTAAAAGACCTAATAAGTATAATTAACGCGGCTAAAGCACCAAGGATAATACTATCTTTTTTAACAGGGGGATTTATTATGTTTTTTCTTGTTTTTTTTATATTTATGGTCTTCCTGCCTGCTTATATTAGCCCTTAGTTATTAGTATGTATTTACATTGCTTTCAAGATAGTTACTTAGGAGAATTAACTTTCTACTATCTTGTCATATCGCCCCCCTGGGTCCGACATAGGTTTTAGCAAGTATTAAATTACTTTAATTAGCTATAATATAGTAAACCACGTGCTTAGTAGCTACTATATTATTAGTAATTAAAATTTTTTATTAATATTATAAAAATTAAATTAGGTATATAAAATTAACACGGGTTTTCCCAAGCTAGCCAAGGAATTTAATTAATTAAATAAAGGCATAAGTACTAAAGGTATTAAAAACTAAAGGTATATTAGAATTTATAGTATTTAATTAATTAACTTTTTATATAATTTTAATATATTTTTTTATTATTAGTATTTTTGCTAGCCTAGCCTTGGTAAAACTAAAATATTAAGCTATTTATTTTATATACATAGCTTAAAAAAGGTAGATTATCCTATTTTTATAATTATAAAATATTATTAATTTAAAAAATTTAATTAACTTATTATTAACTTTAAGTTTATAAATCTTTTATAAAAGGCTAATAATAATATTTATATTAGCCTTTATTTTATTAATAATAATACTATTATTTATATAGGTAATAATTAGCGCGTAAGGTAACTTTTAAATATATATATAAAGTTTTTTAATAAATAGCTTAAAGCACTTAGCGTGTAGTAATTAATTAAATTTTTAGTTTTATAAATATATAAAGTTATAAAGGCTAAATAAGGCTTTTTATACCTTATATATAAGATTATTATTAATTTTATAGCCGCGTGGCTATTATATATAAACCTTTTAATTAATTATTTTTATATTAAAATAAGTATTAATAATATTAAATTAACACTAGCTAAGCCTTTAGATAGCTATAGCTATTAATATATATTTAATTATTATATTAGCTATAACTAAATAAAAGCTTTTATTATAATTTAATTTAATAACTTAGTAGTTACTACACGCGATAATCCAAGCCTTAAATAATAAAATAAAGCTATTTTTATTACTTTTAAGCATAAATACCTACTTACTAGGAATAATTTTAGCCCCTTTTAATTATTTAATAAGCTTTTACATGTTTATAGTAACTACCGTGCTAATATAAATTAATATAGCTTTTTTTATTAATTAAAAAACTTAAATTACCGCGCTTTTTTATAAAATTTTAATATTTTAATATTATTAATATATAATTTAGCCTTAGCTAATATTTAAAACCTTTTAGTAAATAAATACTAAATTATTTTTTTAAATATTTTAATAACTTTAGTATTAACGCGCTTGGTTACTTTAGTTAATAGGCTATAATTAATATAAGGTTTAAAGTATTTAATTAATAAAATAACTACTATATTAAAAATATTAGTATTTATATTTATTTTATATAAAATGGCCTTTATTATTAAAACCTTTAGTTAATTAAAAAATTAGCCTAGTATTTTATAGTTTAATATCCTTAAATTTTAATTAATTAATATATTTAGTACTATATTAATATTTACGTTAAATATATATAACTTAAAGTAATTTATCTTAAAAATTTATTTACATGTATTTTAAATATTATTTAATACTAATTTTAGTAAATTAAGGTTATTTTAAAGCTTTTAAGGGCGTAAAGCAGGTAGGGCTTGGGTTACTAGTAAAAGTAGTATAATTTATATTTAAAATTAATTAATAAATTTTATTAATAATAGTATATAAGCCAGTATTATTATAATGTTAATATTTTTTATTAAAAATTAAAATAATATTATTAAATTAAGGTTATTATAATAATTTAATAAGGTTAGGCTTAGCGCGCTAGTATTATTATTATTACTACTAATTAATTACCTTAGTAAGATTTTTATATTTTTAGTATATAAGTATTATATTAGCACTAAAATAAAGTTAACCTAGCATTTTAGTATTAGTAAAGCAAGTAACTTTAATTTATTATTATTATATAGTACTAAAGTTAGTTAATACCGTAAAGTTAAAAATATAATTTAAATTTAACTAGTAATTAATATTTTAGGCGCCTAAATTATTAAAATTAGCTTAAAAATAAGTATATTATTAAGTTTAGTACTATATATAGTGGCCCCTGGTGCTAATTTATTTAATTAAGGTAGGGCACCTTTTATAAATATAGTACTAAGTAAGTAATTATTTTTATAAAATTTTAATTTATTA
Organism: Aspergillus mulundensis; assembly: GCF_003369625.1. NCBI lineage: Eukaryota > Fungi > Ascomycota > Eurotiomycetes > Eurotiales > Aspergillaceae > Aspergillus > Aspergillus mulundensis. Next base: position 999,469 of record NW_020797903.1, on the reverse strand, counting down.
AATAAAATATACTTTAAATAATAAACCTGCTTCCCCGGGACCTATATTTAAAAAATTTTATTATTATTTTTTTTATATTTAATTAAATAGCTAATTAAGGCTCTTATAGCAAGCTTATAAAATTATTTATAATTTTTAATTAATATATAAATATATAATTTATAGCTATAAGCACGGAAGTTATTAAGGCAGGATATTAAGTTATTAATTTAGTAATATTTATACTAAAGCTATAAGGGTAACTTATTATAAAAATTCTTAATAATAAATAATTAATTTAAGGTTTTAATAACGGCCTTAATTATTTTAAGCTATATTTTTTTTAATAAACTAGTATTAATTTTTATGGCTTGGGCTATTATATTAATATACTAGGTATAATATTTTAAAATTTTATTAAACTTTAAAGTTTTTAATAAAAAAAATTAAAATATTAAACCTTTTAGCTTAGCCCAGGCCTTATACTTAAAAAACTTTTTACTATTATTTATTTTAATAATATAAATATACTATTTTATAAGGTGCTTATGGTGTTTTTAGTATAATATTAATTATTAAAATACTTTTTTTTAATATAATATACCGCGGCTAATTAGGTAGCATTATTAATAATTATAAAATAGTAGTTAAAACTACTAATTTTAGTTAGTTAAATAAGTTATATATTTATATATTATAGTTTTTTTAAATCTGCTTCCCGCGGGACAGGCCGGAATAATATTTTATAAAATTTAATTTTAAGGTAAGCAAAGTAATTTAATTAATTAATAATATTTATATTAAGGCCTTTTACCTAAGTTATAATATAAAGTTTAAAAATACCCGCGTGGTTAAGGTGCTTATAAAATAAATTTATATTAACTATAGCTAATTAAAAACGCCATTTAAATATAAACTTTAAAAAAGGGATACTATAGTATATATAAGCTTGCCTTATAATAATTTTATTTAAATTAATAAAAATATTATTTTTTTATAATACTATATACCAAGCGTTTTTTTAGCCTTTTAATAAATAATAGGTAAATTAAAGCCTTAGGCGCGTGATATTTATAAACCTTAATTTTTTTATATATATTATTTATACCTTTTATAATAATAATTAGTATTTTATAACCTTTAGTATATTTAATTACTTTATTAAATATTTTATATAAGTATTTTAAATGGTTTAAGCTATATTTTATATAATTTTTAAAGTTAAAGCACTTAGGAAAAATAAACTTAGTTAATTTTATATTTATAAGCTATTTTATTAATTTAGTAGTTATAATAAAAGCAAGTATAACTAAAAATTTAGGGCTAATTTTAAGCTTTAATTTATTATATTTAAAGTTATAATTATTAAATTTATTATTATTATATAAAGCTATAGCTTATAGCTTTATACTAGTTTTATTTAAGCATAGTACCTATACTTTAAAAAGCTTAATTTAGTTATTAGGTTAAAGTTAAGGGTTTAAATAATAATAGTTTTTTTAAAAGTAGCCACCATGTTTATAATATTTATAAAAATAAACCTTATTATTTTCTTACTTTATTTAATTAACTTATTTATTTTTATTTTTATTATTTAAAGGGCTAGTAAGTACTTTAGTATAGGGTTTTTTATAATAAACTTATTTTTTTTTACTTTTTTAAGGGCAGGGCCGCGGTAGCAAGCAAGATAATTATTTTAGCTTTAATTATAATATTTTTATATAATTATTTTAAGTTATTTTTATTATAGTTTTTTTAAATTTTATTAATTAAAAATAATTATTAAAGTATAGCCTATATTTTAAAATTATTATAAATTTTTTAAAAAACTAATAGCATGGTAATACTAGGTTTAATAATAATATATAGGTTTTTAGTAATATTTTACATGGTTATGAATACTATAATAAACTTAAAAGTAGTAAAAAACTAGTTTTTATATATATTAATAATATTAAGTATTACCTTAGTAATTTAGGGTACGCCTTGTTTAATAATAATTTAGTAAATTATATTATATATTTTATTAGTATACTTTATTAAATATAGGGATTTTATAATTATAATATAAATTTTATAATTAACTTAGCCCAGGAGCTAATTAATAATAAATATTAAGTAATTTTTTATTATTTTTAATATAGCCTGTTTTTAAAAGCCCTGGCAAGTAAGAAATTAATTAATTAAAAAAGGTATAGGGCTTGTAAATATTTTTTTATTTAATTAAATTACTTATTATAATTAATTTAGCCTATAAGTTTAATTTTAAGTAAGTATATAATAATAGGAATTATGGCCTTAAGCAGGCAGTGCTTATAATATACCTATTTAAGCAAGGGATTAAGGGGGTTTATTAGTTAAGTTACTTATTAAGGTATTTTTATAGCAGGATTAGGCGTTCTTATAATAAAAATAATTTATTAAGGCTTAGTTATATTAAATATTAAGTTTTAATTAATTAAAAAATTATAGTTTTATTAATTTACAAATAATAAATATTAAAAATTATACTTTAAAAAGGTAAAAAAAGTATATAATAATATTTATTACAAGCTTTAAAGCTTATAAAAATGCTTAAAAAAGTTTTAAAAGGTATTTTAAAGCAGTTAAAAAAGTTTAAGGGCTTATAACCTAATAACTAGCTAATAATATTACTTATAGTAAACCTTTAGATTATTTATGTGTAGCAAGTAACAAGTTATAAAAAAACCTTAACTATTACATACTGCGCTAGTCCTAATTGGGATAGGCGCGTCCCGGGCGCCGGCCCTCCGGGCGTCCGACATATTTTATAGTTTAATATTTTTAAACCTTAATTAAATTAATATTATATTAATATTTATATTAAATACATGTGGCTTAAAATAGTTTACCTTAAAAATTTATTTATATATATTTTAAATATTAGTTAGTATTAATTTTAGTAAATTAAAATTATTTTAAAGCTTTTAAAAGCGCGGGGTAGGTAGGGCTTAGGTTACTAGTAAAAATAATATAATTTATATTTAAAATTAATTAATAAAATTTATTAATAATGGTGTATAAGCTAGTGTTATTATAATATTAATATTTTTAATTAAAAATTAAGGTAGTATTACTAAATTAAGGTTATTATAATAATTTAATAAGGTTAGGCTTAGTATATTAATATTATTATTTTTATTATTAATTAGTTATTTTAGTAAGATTTTTATATTTTTAATATATAAGTATTATATTAACGCTAAAATAAAGTTAATTCAATATTTTAATATTAATAAGGGTTATAACTTTAATTTAATATTATTATATAATATTAAAATTAGTTAATATTATAAAATTAAAAATATAAGTTAAATTTAGCTAGTAATTAATATTTTAAGCACCTAAATTATTAAAATTATCTTAAAAATAAGTATATTATTAAATTTAGTATTATATATAATAGCCCCTAGTATTAATTTATTTAATTAAGGTAAGGTATTTTTTTATAAATATAATATTAAGTAAGTAATTATTTTTATAAAACTTTAATTTATTAAATAAAATATACTTTAAGTAGTAAACCTGCTTTTTTAAAACCTATATTTAAAAAACTTTATTATTATTTTTTTATATATTTAATTTAATAATTAATTAGGGCTTTTATAGCAAGCTTTTAAATTTATTTATAATTTTTAATTAATATATAAATATATAATTTATAGCTATAAGCATAAAAGTTATTAAGGCAGGGTATTAAATTATTAATTTAATAATATTTATACTAAAACTATAGGGGTAATTTATTATAAAAATTTTTAATAATAAATAATTAATTTAAGGTTTTAATAATAGTTTTAATTATTTAAGGCTATACTTTTTTTAGTAAATTAATATTAATTTTTATAGCTTAGGCTATTATATTAATATATTAGGTATAATATTTTAATATTTTATTAAACTTTAAAATTTTTAATAAAAAAAATTAAAATATTAAACCTGTTAGTTTAGCCCAGGCCTTATACTTAAAAAACTTTTTATTATTATTTAATTTAATAATATAAATATACTATCCTATAAGATACTTATAGTATTTTTAGCATAATATTAATTATTAAAATACTTTTTTAATATAGTATACCGCGGCTAATTAAGTAGTGTTATTATTAATTATAAAATAATAATTAAAATTATTAATTTTAATTAATTAAATAGGTTATATATTTATATATTATAATTTTTTTAAATTTGCTTCCTGCGGGAATAAGCTAAAATAATATTTTATAAAATTTAGCCTTAAAATAAGTAAAGTAATTTAATTAATTAATAATATTTATATTAAAACCTTCCGCCTAGGCCATGGTATAAAGTTTAAAAATATTTTTATAATTAAAGCGCTTATATAATAAATTTATATTAATTATAGTTAATTAAAAATATTATTTAAATATAAACTTTAAAAAAGGGATATTATAGCATATATAAGCTTATTTTATAATAAATTTATTTAAGTTAATAAAAATATTTTTTATAATACTATATACTAAGTGTTTTTTTAGCCTTTTAATAAATAATAAATAAATTAAAGCTTTAAAGGCGCGTGGTATTTATAAACCTTAATTTTTAATATATATTATTTATATTTTTAATAATAATAATTAGTGTTTTATAACCTTTAGCGCGCTTAATTATTTTACAAAATATTTTATATAAGTACTTTAAGCAGTTTAAGCTATATTTTATATAATTTTTAAGGTTAAAGTACTTAAAAAATAAACTTAGCTAATTTTATATTTATAAGCCACTTTATTAGTTTAGTAATTATAATAAAAGTAAATATAGCTAAAAGTTTAGGGTTAATTTTAACCTTTAATTTATTATATTTAAAATTATAATTATTAAATTTATTATTATTATATAAAGTTATAATTTATAGTTTTATACTAGTTTTATTTAGGTATAATACCTATATTTTAAAAAGCTTAATTTAGTCATTAAGTTTAAATTAAGGGTTTAAATAATAATAATTTTTTTAAAAGTGGTTACTTTACTTGTAATATTTATAAAAATAAATCTTATTATTTTTTTACTTTATTTAATTAGCTTATTTATTTTTCTTTATATTATTTAAAGGGTTAATAAGTACTTTAATACAGGGTATTTTATAATAAATTTATTTTTTTACTTTTTTTAAAAATAGGGTTATAATAGTAAGTAAAATAATTATATTAGCTTTAGCTATAATATTTTTATATAATTATTTTAAATTATTTTTATTATAATTTTTTAAAATTTTTATTAATTAAAAATAATTATTAAAATATAGCTTATATTTTAAGGTTATTATAAATATAAAAACTATTTTTAGCTTAAAATTTTAAAGGTTATAAAACCTTTTAAAGTATATATAAACACAGGATTTTATAGCATGTATTAACATAAAAAAGCCTTAAACTATGCCTTAATAATAATAAAGTTAGCTTATAATAAAAAGCATAATTTAATATAACTTTAAAAAAATAACCTTACCTACTTATAACTTTATAACAAAATATAGTATTTTAGTTATATATTTTTAAAAATATTTAACTAAATTTTTTTAATAATATACCGGTCCTTTTAGAGTCCTAAAGTAAATTAGTTAATTATTATACTTAATAAATTTTTTATTTACCTAAAAAATTTATTTTATTATATTAATTACCTAACTTAAACTAGCACTAGTAAATCCCAACCCTTATAATAAATAATACTATAAATATTTTATTATAAAAATAATTAGTTCCCTAATAATATTAATTAATAGGAAGTTAAGAGAATCCTTGCAAAATATATAATTTAATATAATAAGTATAATACCCTAATACCTTAATATTTAGTAAGATAAAAGGGTTACAGCCCTAAAAATAATTAATAAAAACTATTTTAAAATTTAGCTAGTGCTAAAAACCTTATTAATAATTTTAAGGTTTAAAATAATACTATTAATAATATTTAGGATAATCCTAGTAACAAGGAGTTCTAAATCTTTTTATTTCCCTTACTTATTATTTTTTTATTTTTTATTTTTAGGGGTATTCTTTGTATTTTATATTTATTTTATTAGGATTTTAATATTCCCTGCCCCGTAGTTAATATAATATATTATAAAACTTTTTTTTACTTTATTTTTCTTTTTTTTAAAACTTTTTTTTAAACCTATCTTACTTTACCTCTCTCCCTTTTTAAAACTTTTTTTAAACTTATCTTTTTTTATTTCTGCTTACTTATTCCTTTTTAAACCTATCTTACTTTACTTTTTTTTAAAAATAAAACTTTGTTTTTTTTAAACCTATCTTTTTTTATTTTTAGTCTTACCTAAAGCTATTTTACCTTACTTTAAGCTGTGTTTTTTTTTATTTTTTTTTTATTTTTTTTATGTTTATCCTGGCCTAATCCCTACTTTTTTTACTTTTTTATTTTTTTTATGTTTATCCTAGCCTAATCCCTATAATTAACTTTACCATGGTTAATAAAAGTTCCACGGCCGGTTTATTTAATTTAAATAATATTTTAAATAAAAAAGAGATAAAAACTTAAAAAATAATTCGCGAACTTAAATAATAAATTAAGTTTTTTTAAAAATAATAAAGCCCTTTTTGCTATAAACTAAAAAAAGATTATAAATTATTTTAAGGCCCATGTTAAGTAACTTAAAATAATAAATAATAATAATACTATTACTTAGTCCAAAGGCATGGCTAATAATTTACTTTAGCTAAACTAGGCTAAAAAAGTAACTATAAAAATATTCTAGGTGGTAAGCCCGCTGTATAAATTAAATTTTTTTAAAAAAAGCTAATTATAAAAATTAACTTAAAAAAACATGTACACAAGGTTAAGATATTATTTTAAATTAATAATAAATATTTCTAGGATAAACTTAATAAAATCCTATCATTTAAATAATTATTTATATTTATGCACTTATATTATCGCGCCTTTATTATTAAAAAACTAGAATATTAATTAATCCTGTGCTAGTTAGGCTAATCCTTAGTATATTAAATATTAATAAAATTATAAAGGTTTTAATTAATATTTTTAGTAACTACACCCCGCCTATATATAAGGTAATAAAAATTAACCCACGTGCGGGTAAAGGCTGCGTTTTAAAGCTTGTTATACCCTAACTAAAAAAGAATATAATTTAGTTTGTTATAACTAGTAATAATTAAATACTTATTTTTAGGAAAAATATTAAATAGTATTCTAGTTTTATATAATTTAATAATAAGGCCTATTATAAAAAGTTTTAAAAGCTAGTAAATAATACCTGTTTAAAATATAGTAAAAAATATTTTTTTTTAGCTGTCTTTAAACTAATTAACTAAAAATAAATACAAGCTAAAAAACTTTAGGGATTTAAATTAATTACTAAATTTTATAAAAAAAAATTTACCCGCTAGCCTAAAGGCATGTTTATAAAAAAAGTTATTACCCTAGGCTTTAATAAACTTATTACTACTATAAATAAAATTATCCGTAATATAATAAGGGTATTAACTATTATAAATACAGCTCTTATGCAGGAAAAGTTTAAGAACTTAATAAATAATATTAAAGCTTAAACTAAGGCTACTAAAGTAATTAAGTTTTTTAATTAAAAATATAGCAAGTATAAAATAAAGCACTCTTGCGCAGTTTTACTAAATAATTTTAATATTCTTAAGTATTTTATATTAAAGTATTTATGTAAATAGTTTATGCAATACCTAAAAGTAATTATTAATAAAAATATATAATAAATATAGCAAGAAAATCCTAATTTTAATTATTTCAATATTTCTTTTTTATAATTTATAAATAATATTATAAATAATATTTTTATTTATAAAAGCTACATGAGCAACCTAGGCTTTATGATAAAGAAAATTAAGCGTAAAAATTAAAAAAAGTAAAGCACCAAGGACAATGTTATCTTTTTTAATAGGGGGATTTATTATATTCTTGTTTTCTTTTATATTTATGTTCTTCCTGCGCTTAGTCAACCCTAAGTCAGCATGTATCTACTTCTAAAGCATCCAAGATAGTCATTAAATGGATCAACTTTCTATCTCGTCATTTTGTCCCCGCTGGGTTCAACAACTAAACTCTTATTAAAACCAAAGCTATATTAAAGCTTGCTTTTTTATTAATATTAATATTTGGTTTGCTTAGCTAAGGCACGTTTTTATTAATATAAACCTTAAAGATAACTTTATTATTTATTATTTATTAAATTTTTAATAATTTATTATTATACTAAAGGCCTAGGTTTATTTAAATTTTTTTACTAGTAAAATATTACACGGCAACCTAGAAGATTATAAGTAGTTAAATTATAGTATTAATATCTTACTATTATTTAACTAAATATATAAATTAACTTTACCTCTTTTTTAAGGGATTACTTTTTTACTATTTAATATAGTAAAAGCATGCTGCGGGAGCTAAATAATATAAGAATTTTTATAAGGTTTTTATTATTATATATAAAAATTCTGGAGCTAGTATTTACTAGCTATTAACTATAAAATTTTAATATTATTAGTATAATAAGAAGTATAGTGTTATATATACTAAAATTTATATTATATTTACCCTAAGTTTATTAAGGAATTATAGCAGCGCTAGGCTTGCTGGTATTACTATTCTTAATATTATGATTTAAATTTATTAGCTTAATAAACTTATAGTACTAAATCTTACTTAATAGCTACTAGCTTAAGGAATATTTTTCTAGTACTAAATAATAATAATCTAAATAATTATAAGGTTTTTTACTATAATAATTATATATATTCTTTACTAATTTTTTTAAAGCTATTTTTTGCTATTACTTATTAAACACCTTTTTAGAGCGCCTTAATAAGGTGCATTTTATTTTTTATTTTTAGATTTAAAACCACTATTTTTGTTGCTGTTCCTTAATTTATTACTATTATTATTATTACTATTATTATTTTTTAGTATTATTACTTAAATAAAGGTCTAGACCTTTGCTTTATTTAAAATTTTATAATAAACCTTTTAAAACTATACTATAGTTATCTTTTTAACAACGCTTGCGGGTGTTAAAATATACTTTACTTTATAATATAAAGATATTTTTGCCCGCAATCCCTTTAAAAGTAAGAAAAATTATTAATATAAAGTAATAATTATATTAAATTTATTACTAAAGTTATACTTTTTATAAAATATTTTAATAAACTCCTGGACTATACCATAGCTAGCCTAATTAATAATAATAACTTTTTTTAAAATATATAAGCTATTATATATTTATTTTTATTAAAAACCTAATTAATTTTAATATAAAACTTATTTATTTATAGCACCTTTTTTAAATTTACATGTATTATTTATATAATATTATTTATTAAACTTTTTATAAGCTATATTTAAACTTTTTTTAATATAATTATTTATTTTTTGTATAAAGCTAATATTAACATTAAGTATAAAATATTTTTTAATAAGTATTTTAAAATTATATAAATTTAATTTTAGGCCTATTAACTAGGTTTATATATTATAATTTTTCCTACCTTTTAATTTTTTATTTATTATATTAAGTGTAAAGGCTTTTTCTAGTAAATTTATTACTTAATTTATTATAATAATAAAAGTAAATATTAACTTTATAATAGGTATAAGAGTTATATTAAGTATTATAAAGCCTTTAGTATATTAAAAGTAAAGGTATTTATAAATATTAATTAAAATTCATTAGTTAAATTTTAGGGCTTTTAACGCTACTATTTTAATTAATTATATATAAATTTTTAAATATAAAATAAATAAAAATACATAATATTTATAAATAAAATTTTTAAAAAAAATTAGGGGCTTATAACCTGTTAAATAAACTAAAAAAGTTAATTATAAAAATAAAAATAAAAATATTATAAAATAAATAATAATATTATAAAATAATAAGTAAATCTAGCTAAAAAATAATTTATATATAAAATTTTTAATAAAAAAGTAATATATAATAAGGCTAGCCTTTTTAGGATAAGCGCGGGGAACAAAGCTAATTTAGGCTAGAGGCTTCTGCGGCTTCTCCGGCCTGCCAGACCTCCGCTCCGACAATAGTTTAACTTGCTTTTATTAAAAATTATATATAATACCTTACTTTATATTATATATCATTAATTTATAGGGTTTTTTAATTATTTAAAAAAAATTATAAAGGGCTTTTTAGGTTAAATAATCCAAAATTTTTATTTTTATAGCTTATTATTTTTATAAAACTAAATTTAAATAAAATACTATAAATTTTAATACTTTTTTTATAAGAAGTTATTTACTTTTTTAAATATATTTACCTTTTTTATAAAGGCATAGTAGTTACTATAAATAATAATTTTATATTATTTTTTTACTAAGTAGCCGCGAGATAAGTAGTTTTTTTTATAAAAAAAATAAAATTATTTATAAAACTTATAAATAAATTACTTTTTTAAAAGCTTTTTATAAATCTTATAAATAGGTTATTTTACTTTTTTAACCTTTTTAATTTATATAACTTACAGGCGTAGCTTATTTAAGCTAAGTTTTTTAAGTAAATAAGTATTTTTTTAATTACCTATAAATAATTTTAGCTATTATTTTTTTTATAAAAATATATTAAATTTAAAATTATTATTTTTTAAATTTTTTTTATAATTATAAAAAGGTTTACTTATAAAAGGTAAATAAATTTTTTTTAATAATTTTAAAATTTTTTTTAATTACTATAAGAATACTTAAGTAACTTATAGTATAAATATAAATTACTTTTAATAAATTAAATATATTAATAAGTATTAAAATTATAAGGTTCTTGGCCTTAAAAATTTATAAATAATATAATAAAATATAATATATATTTAAAAAAAAAGATTTATAAATAGTAATTTAAAAAAAAGATTTATAAATAGTAATTTAAAAAAAAATAAAAAAATAAAAATTAATATTAAGGTTTGAATTTTTAGCCTTATAAAAATTAAATATTTTTAATATATATTAAGTTAATATTTAAGGCTAACTTAGCTATTTATAAGTAAAGTTATCTACAAATATTTTTAAGTCTTATAAAAGGGCTATATATAGTATAATAGGCCTTATAGCCTGTAAACAGATGTTATAGCCTTTTTTATTAGTAAGGGTGTTATAAAAAAGGGAGATTTATAATGTTTATCTAGTAATTTATAGCACCTAGTAATAGGTATAATAAGTACTTAATATTATAAAACTAGGGATAATAATGGTATTACTAGGGATAATTTTAAAAATATTAAAAATTTTTAATAAAAATAATAAAGGGAGTGCTAAAGAATTTAGTAAAAATAATAAAGGGTTTTTAAAATCTTTAAGTAATATTAATATTGTGGTTTCATTGCCGGTGGTGATGCCTCAGGCCACTTTATCAGCCGTGGTGATGCCAAGGCCTAGGGATATTAGTGGCCTTAAGGGATAATACTTAGGCCTTACTACCCTAAATAAAAGCTATATAAAGTGCTTAAAGGCCTTAATAAAAAACCTTTAAATAATTTTATATTTAATTTTTTTATATATTTTTTCTAATTACCTAGCCTTACTAGCCGGGTAATCCTTAGTACTAGTATTATTATATTTAATAATATATTTTTAATTATTTAATTAATAAGCTTTTTTAATATTATAGAATTTAATTAAATATAGTAATAAGGTAATTATAATATTTAATTATTAAGGTTACTTAATAATATATTTATAATAAGGCTTATTAATAATATAAACTACTTAACACTACCTATATTTTTTTAGTAAAAAAAACTAAAGCTTAAGAAATTCTTAAGGGGCCTAAAAACTATATTAAAAATATTAATAAAAATAATTAATAATTACTTAACCTAAAACCCCTTTTATTAATACTAGCAAAAAATATTTATTTAATTATTATTTTAAAAAACTTCGCGCTTGGGTAGTAAAATAGCTAAAAAAATTTTATAATTAATAATAATAAGGGTTATTACCTTGCCTGTATATTTAATTAAAAAATTATATTTTTAACTATATAAATAAAAAAGTTTAAAGGTTTTTTAATTAATAAATTAACCCTGGTTATATAGGGAAAATCCTATAGTAAATATTATTATTATTAGCTTTTTAAAATAAAAGTAATAATTAAGGGTGTTAAGTAAGGGTAATACTTATGCTATAAAAAGTATTAAAAAAATAAAAAAAATATTAACCACTTTAACTAGTTTTTTATTTAATTTTTAATTTATTAAAACTTTTTTTTAGTATTTTATTTAACTTTAATTAACTAATTATTATAAAATATTTTATAAACTTAATTAACCCTACTAACCCCGCGGTTATTATATAGTATAATTTATAATATATAAAAATTAAGTTTTTTTAAAAGCAAACTAGCTAAAATAAAAAAAACTTAAAAATTATTTATTTAATTTATTATTTTAAATAATTTATTTTATAAGCGCTAAAAAGCGCCTAAAGCTACTTATTTAATAAAAAATAAATTATCTAAAATTTTTTTAATTTTAAAAATATTACTAAGTACAAAAGCCGTATTAACTTAAATATAGCTAAAATATAAATTTAAAATATAAACTATTATTTTTATAATTGTAGCCCGCGTGCAGCGTGAAGAGTCAGAAAGTGGTTGTTTCTTTCTATTTACCCTATCCACTAACTAAGTAGGCCTTGCGTAAAGCGGTGGTAAAATATATATGGCCGCTAGAGCGGCCATAGTGCCCGGAAACCAAGTAATTAATGTTCTTGTTAATTAAACACAAAGTGTAAAGCTATAAAAAACATAAAGTGCAAAGCCACAAAAGCTAGGGAGATAAAAACAAGTTATAATTATAAAAAGCACTAAATTTATAGGCGTTGCCTTAAAACACCGCTATTAAATAATATAAAACACAAGTTGTTTCTAAAGCACTAAAAATATTAAGCGTGTTAATAAGGAATAATTATAAAGAGTACACTGTACTAAAGTAAATATATAAATAAGGAGTTTAAGACACTAGATAGCAATACGGATATTAAAAAAAATAAAAGCTAATATAAAGTGTATAAGGCGCGTATAGGGAAACTATAAAAAAAAATAAAAAATATAAAATAAAGAAATAATAAAGTGCAAGATTTAAAAAAATAAAATAAAGAAATTATAAAGTGCGAGATTTAAGTAAAGCCTTACTTTTTTAAAATAACCTTTACCCTGCTTGGCAGGCCCTAGTTTTAAATTAGTTTATTAAAAATGTTATTATTTTTAAAGAAGTAGAGCTTTATTTAAGCTAGTATATAATGCTTTTTTTTAGTAAAAAGCTAATTTTTATTTATAAATTTAGGGACTTTATAAATTAAATATTTAAAAGGCTTGCCCTAAGGGTATTTTAAATTATATTTTTATTATAATATAAACTTTAGGTATTTATAAAGTCCCTGTAATCCCACGGGCTAGTTTTTAAATTACTTAGGTAGGTTATTAATAGGGATTACTATGTAAAAATATTTAGTGGTAAACTATGTAACTCTTACGCTGTAATTAACTTAGTTAATTTATTTTTTTTTTACTTATTATAAAAAAGTTTTTATGTTTATTAAATAACAGCTAATAATTAGTGGGAGTTTTTAGTTATTTAGTTACTTATTTTTATTCTTATTTTTATTACTTTTAGGGAGCGCAAACATCTTGTGCAGTTTATTATTAATAACTTTATTTTTTTTAAAGCAAGCCTGTTTCTTCTTTTCTTAACTCTTCTTGGCTGCTTTTACTTTTAGTATTTTAATTTATTTATTAAGGCTAGGGATAATAACATCCTGTAACTGCTTAATTTTTTTAGGAATTTTTATTATATATAATAGCTTGTTTTTTTTAGTTTACAAGCTTTTTAAAAAGATACACTTAACGCGCTAGTTTATTTTGCCCTTGTAAATTATAATTCCTTGCTAGTTAAAGGTATAAAATATTTTTTTATATTTATTATTAAGTTTTAAGCTATAATTAACTATATTTTATTTATTAACTTACTTTGTGTATTAGTCTTTAAATATAGCTTTTTTATAATTCTTAGGCAGTAAATACTTATGCTTATTAAAAAGGTAAGAAAATAGGTACTTAAGCTCCTATTTATGCATATTAATATAAAAGTTAACTATTTTATTTAAAAACTTCTTAACTTTTATAATAAGATATAGTTTATAATTTTTGGCTAGCTAGTATAGTAATTATAGTTAGCTAAGTTTACTTATATAATTATTATATAAAATAATCTTGCCCTTATTTATTATTATATTACTTAAACCCTTGCAACGCAAGTTATAAAAAAAGGGCTTGTTTTATTATTTAAGGGTGGTATTAGTGTTACCATGGGCTTAAAAGCCTTTTTTAAGCTTATTTATTAAGTATAATCCTAAATTTAGGTGTACACGGCTAACCTTAATACCTAGGGTCTTAATAATTTATTAAATAAGTATTATTAATAAACTAGCAGGCAAGGCAAAGTTTAATAAATTAATTATAGTAATATTAATGCTACAAAAATTATTATAAAAAAAGTAAAATAAAAAAACTTTATATTTTTTACTAGTATCTTACTTAGCCTTGCTTTACTCGCGCCTTTACTTAATAAGCTTTATAAATAATAAGGTGTTCTTGCTCTTTTTTTTCTTACTAGGTTTTTTATAGTTTAAGTTAGTAAAGGCCATGCTAAAGGTCTTAAAGTTAGTTATATATTTAAAAGGTATATTAAACCCTAAGCAAATTACTAATTACAGCAAAGGCCTAAAAACTAGTTTTATAAAAATTATTTTTAAGTAACTAGCAAGTGTTTTTTTTAAGAATAGCAAGGTTTTTTTTTTTATTATATAAAATATATAATTAGGTTCAGGGAAGATATATAAGTTTAAAATAAAAAAAACATGTTATAAAAAAAAAGAAAAAAAAGGGGTAAATAAAAAATATAAAAGAAATGGCGCAGTAACATAAGAATAAAAAAAATATAAAATAAAGCGCTAATAACTAAATAAAATAAATATAATAAAATAAGTATAATAAGTATATAACTTTTTTTTACTAGGCTATATCTGCCGTGGCCTTAAATAAATAATCTTTGTTAAATTTTAATAATAACTTACCATACTTAAGGTTATCGCGCCTTACTTACTAATTATTATTTATAAAGTATTTTTTTTAATAAATAAGATATTTTAAAAAAGGCATTCTTTGCCTGTTATACTAACAAGTTTATTTATTTAATAACTTTTTTATTTTATATATATTTTCCGTATCTAAAAATTTCTTGTTAATTATGGCTAGTAGCTTAGGGTATTTTTAGTACTATAAATTAATACCGCCCGGTGCTAGCTTAAGCTAAGTTATTAAAATTACTAGGTGGATTTTTTATATTAAGGGTAAATTACTAAAATAATATACTTATTATTTTATACATTTAATCACGGTAAATAGGCTGGCAAGTTGCTTTAAAAACTTTAGGAAGATTTTATTTAGGATAGGTAGTTAATAACCTTTATATAATTTTAGGTATACCTAGTTATTTATCTTAAAGAATAAAGAATTATGCTTTTTATTATATACACTTTTTATATATACTAAAGCAAACTTTATTACTTTCTTAGTATTAAAACAAGTTAAAAAGTCTTACTTAAATATATTTTATAATAAACTTTAAGGGGAGTGTAACTTTATATTAAATAGTAATTTATAGGGAGTTTGCTTAGTTAAATTACTTGGTAAAAAATTTATAATAAATATAATTAAGGGTAATAACAAGAGCCATGGCAGGCCTTATATAATACCATGCCTTAGTATAATCTTAACTTGCTATATTATTTTTTTAAATTAATTATTAATTTATAAATAACTTATTATTAAGTAATATTATAAAGTCCCTAGTTTATCTAGTATACCCCTTTAGAATTTACTAAAAAACTTCTTGTTTTTATTAAAAATAAAAACGCGTGAAATGCCCTAGTCTATACTTTATAAATAACTAGTTAATATATATTTTTATTTATATACTGTAAATATAGTCTTACCTGGTAATATTCCCACGTGTTTTATAAATTTATTTACTAAAATTAAGGCTATATTTAGGTTTATATTATTTATAGAAAATTTAGGCTTACCGTCCGGAGCATAGTAATATTTAAAAAAAGTTATTATAAAGTTTATAATAATTATGTTAAAAAAAACTAGCGCTAGGATAATTAATACTAGTAAATTATAAGGCTAGTAATATTAGATTTTATTTTTCAAGCATGATAGGTATCTCGCGATGTATTATTTTAATAGCTTTTATTTTTTATATAATACCACGCCTTTTATAACCTCTTGGTATAGTTTAATACCCTAATAATTATAATTATTATAAATTATTTTAAAAATATTTATAAACATGGATCTTGGTAAATATAACCATGGCTCCTTTTATATAACTAGCTTGCTATCTAGGTTTTTAAATATATTATTTTTTATTATAAAAAGTAGGCCGTTTTATACGCTATAAAAAAAAACATAATCTTTATTATTTTTTACTAATACTAAAATTATAAATGCTTAAGGATTATTTTTATACTACTAGCAAACATGTTCTTTAAACTTTTTAAATAACTAAATTAAAGAAATAGCATAAAGTATATTTAAATTTAATATTTACTTATTAGGCAAGCCTTTTTTTTATAAAAGGCGTAAAAGGGTGTCTGGTATAATATTATCCCGGCTAGGTTTATAAAAAATATGAATGTTCTTAAATTACTACATGTAATAACTTGCCTTAATAAGGCATAAATTATAATTTTCCAGGGTAATTAAGTTAAAAAAGGTTTATTTAAATATACTAATTATTATAGCGTGGTTAATATATATAATAATATATAAAGTAGCCTCCGCTATATACCTAATTTTATATAATATTTAAACTAAATATAAGATCTTAAGCTTAGTTAACTAATAAAACTACTTTACCTTAATTAACGCGTGACTTAAAAATATTACTAGCTATATATATATATAAGGTAGGGGCAAAGAAATATTTATATAATTATAAGTATTAGGTAAATAATAAACTAGCACGCCGTGTTTATAATAAAATACATTTAAATTAATATATAATATTATAAAGGGGTTAAAGTATTATAAAAATTAAGATTACTTAAACTAATTTTATATATTTTAGAAGGTAGCTAGCTTAAATTTTAAAGGCTTTATTATTAGTATAGCTTTAGCATACTCCTAATAAGCCTGGCCTTTTAAAGGGGCGCCTTTAAGTAACATAGTTTTTTTAGCTTATAAAGGCTTAATATAAATTATATACTTTTTAATTAACAAGCAGAACTAGCTTGTAAGCCTAATATAATATTTTAGCTATTTTAGTATTTATAAAAATTCTAAAGTAAGAATGGCCTTTAATTTTTTTACTAGAGTTATAAGCCCTAGGGCGTTAACATGTTATTTAAAAAAATAAATTAATAAAAATTTTATAAAGGTCTTGGCGGGCTTTAGCTTAATATTTATATTTTATAAATATTAAAAAACTAGCTTTAAATGCTATAAATACTTGTCCAGCGTACGTAAAGTAATAATTATGTTATTAATATATATTTTTATAAATTTTTAGTATTTATACAGGGATAAGTTTATTTATTATTAAATATATAAAATAAAATTAATATAACTTATAATAGTAACTTAAAATACTTCCTGGCCATAATAAATAATTATTATTAAGTGGTTTTAGTGTGCAAGCTTTATTAGCTATTAATAAAAAAACTTATAAGTATTAATAATTATAATAAATTAACAGCCACGCACAAGCTCTAGTATATTAAATTATATTAAAATAAGGTATATATTTAGCTTGGATTTCTTATTAGCAGCCTAAAGGTTTATAATAACATAACTTTTTTATTTTTTCTATAATATCTTAGGGTTAATAATTATGTGGCATACTATAAAAACTAGAAACCTAGTTAAGGTATAACCCAGGGCCTTTATTATCTTTTTTTATTTATATAGCGGGTTAAATATTTTATTTATTATTTTTTTATTTTTTAGGTTTATTTTATAAATCCTAGGCCGCGGTAATTATTTTTACTATTTATTTTTTATTAAAATTTTTATAAACTATTCCGGAGGGATGCATACTATGCTAATATTTAAATTATTAAAAGCGGCCTAAATATTAAAGCATTTTACTAAATTTTAAAAATAAGGAAAAATACCCTTGTCTTAATAGTAAATTATTACCTTATTAAATAAAATAATTATATTACTTAAAAGCACGTCGCGCTTATTTAGTAAGTTTATAAAATTTATTTATTTTTTAGTTCTTGTGTCTTTTTTATTTATATTTTTTAACTTACTCTTATTTTTTATTATATTTTTTTTTTATTACTTGTTTGCCCGGAACAAGGTTAGTTATACTTTTTTTTTTATAATTTATGTTTTTTTTATTTTAAAGCTGTTTTATAAGCTTAAATATACACACGCTTAATATATTTTTAATAAAAATAATTTAATCCCTTCTTTTTTACTATGCGAGCCGCTTGTAGGGATAAATAGTGTATTTTTTAGTTAAAAAAGGTGGGAGTTATTTATTTTTTCTCGGGCCTGCCTGGTAAGCTATTTTTAAAAAAGGAAAATATGCATTCCTGCGCGTTAATTTAAAGAATTTATTAAATATTTAAAAGGTATTTATATAAAAACTAATATTAACTATTTTTAAGCATGTATGTCGCGCTATCTTTACTAGGTATGTAGATTTATTAAAGGCTAGCATAAAAAAAAAAAGTTATTTATTAAGTAGGCTAAGATACTTAAATATCTTTTATTAATATTTATGTTTTCTTTAGTAAACCGGGCAGGCTTAAATAAGAAATCTATGTTTTTTAGTAATTTTATTTTTATAATAATAGGCACGTGGCTCTAGGAGTATAAAGGCAAAATTATTACTTAAAGTATATAAATAAGGGTGCTAGTAAATTATTTAGTACTTGTATTTTTTTTATATATAATAAAAATAGCAAGATTCCTGCATAAGCCTATTATAGTTATAAATTAGTTATTAAAAATAATAATATTTTCCTTAGCAAGGGTCTCCATGCCTAGCAAGAGATTTATACTAGTATTCTTAACTAGGAATATTATAATAGGCACCTTTATAAATAAATTTTTATATATAATAAGACTTGGGAAGTACAGGTCTAATATAATATAAAAATTAAAAAAAGTATTAAAACTAATATTTTTTACTATAATCTTGTGTTTAGCCTTGGTAATAACCATGTTAGGTATACTTTATAAAAAAGCTTTATCCCTTATAAATTAGGAACATCCTATGTTTAAAACCACTTTTTTATAATATTTTATTATGTTTAGGCCTATTAATACTAGCATATTATTATAAGTACAAAGTATAAAAGTATCTCTCACGCAATTTTTATTAAATTTAATAACTATTATATTTAGTAAAGTAATTATAAAAGTAACATGCAGAGTTAATATTAATACTATAATATTATTATATACTTCTTAACCTGTAGCCTTGTATACTTTTTATATATATATATATAGCATGTTTTTAAAGGGGAAAACATTTTTATAATATAAGTATAAGATTAAATCTTATTTCTCCTGCGTGTTTATATTTTTATTATATATAAATTTTTTAGCCTTAAAAAGTTCCTGGGTAAATATATAGCCTGCTTTTAGGTAATTTATATAGTTTTTATTTTTATAGTTTATATTATTAAAATTTAGCTTATTATAGCTAGAATTTAGCTTATCAGGCGTAGTATATATTGTATTAGTAGGCATGGTGTATATAGTATTTAAATTAGGCATAGTGTATATTACAGGCATAGTATAAGGTATAAAAGTAATAATATAAGGTACAGGTGTGGTATAAAAAATAGGAATTATTTATATTAGCACTTAGGCAGGGTTATTATAAAAAACTAATTAATTAATTACTTGCTTTGCGTGGCTAGGGGTGTTTTAAGTAATTAACTTAATATTTATAATATATACACAAGTTTCTTAATAATTATCCTAGTTTTAAGAATAACACTAGTTATATTTACTTTAATTTTATTATTTATAACCTCCACGGCCTAAACTACTAGTATTATTTATTATAAAAATGTTAGGTATAATTTATAAACCAGGTGCTTAAAAACCTTAATAATTACTAGTTTATTATTACTACTAGTTTTGGTTTTGTTACTGTGCACGGAATTAGTAGGACATGTATAATAGTTAACTAAAGTAGTTATTAATAGGATGCCAACAAGGCGTCCAGGGGGTTTTTAAATAATTTTAAGGATTATTAAAATATTTAGGGCCTTGGTTACTAAAGTATAAATAGTTATTATTATTATTATTATTATTATATCTTGCGGCTAAATCCTGCCATAAGTACTTTTTTTTTTTAATAATTAAAAAAACTAGTTTAGGGTAGTTACTTTTAGTATAGGTTTTTTTACATCCCGCCTAAGTTATAAATCTAGGTAACTCTAAATTATACTTATTTAATTAAATTTATTTATAATTTTTATGGCCTTATAGTGTTTAATTATTTTCTTAGTGTAAAATTATAAAAAATTACTAGCCTATATATTTTTATATTTATACTTTAGGCTTTATAGTTTTAATAATGTAGTATAAAAATTTAGCTTAAACCTTAAAATTAGTTAGCTAAACCAACCTTTTTTTAGGGGTATTCCACGAAGTCCTTCCTTTTTTAGGTTAAATAATTATAAAGTAGACTATTATAAGGCTACACCTTATAAATAAGTTATTAAGTTTAATTAAATTATTAATTTATTTTTATATATAACCATGTCACGCAAGCAGTTTATAAAGGCATGAATATTTTTATAATATATTAAGTATTTTTTTTATTTAATAATAATATTATTTTTTAGGTTAGGCTAGAAATATCTAATTTCTTTAATCTTTTAATTACTTAAATAAGTGGTATTCTTGGCCTTGCCTGCTTGTTATTAAAAAACTAAAGTAATTAAAGATACACTAAATCCCTGCAAGAAAACAGGAATTTCTTGCTAGGCTCCCTGTGCTTACTATGCGGGGATTAGAATAGCATAGTTTAATAGGTTCACGTTAATTAAAGGAGCTAGGTTTATGTTAACTGGAGGAGCTGGTTGTTCTGGATTAACAGGAGGTATAGAAATAGGATTAACTAGAGGAACAGCAGGTTATTACTAAGGCTTATAATAATTAAACCTGGCTTCTAGTTAGCCAATCCTATTATTTATTTTATGTATTATATAATTTATATCGCGGAAAGCTTAAAGAATATTATTTAGGTTAAGAGCTTAAGGTTACTATATTTACGCACCTTGTGCAGGTGGATGTTGCCTAGGTAAATTATGTTATCCAGGCGGATATTATTTAGGTAAACCATGTTATTTAGGTAGGCTATAACTAGTAGCTTTAAAAGCCATGTTTATATTATTATTATTAAATATATTATATAGTTTTTTTAGCAAAAATAGGCTCCTGCTAGTTTAGAAGTTATAAAAAAAAAATTTAAAAAAATTATTTTTGCTATTACTATTATTAAATTTATTAAAATTAGTTATAAAACATAGCTAACTTAAACTTTAAGTGGGTCTAGCATAATTTCTTAATATAAAAAATAAATAATATTTTTTTTTTTTTATAAGGCGTGCTATTTTTTACCTTTACTTTTGCCATGTACTTTTTTTACTAGCTTTATTATAAAAGGTTTAACTAAATATATTTTATTACTAGGGGCTGGTGTAGTAAGTTACTTTTTAATAAAAATAAAGCGTGTATAAAAAATAAAGCAAGAAATAAAAATAAAATAAAAACTAGCTTTATTAAAAGGATTCACGGGGGCTATATTATTTACTTTAATATTTATATTTTTTACCTTTTAATTAATGTACTTCTTGGATTTAGTAATATTAAAAACACTTACTAGGTATAAAAATTTCTTTACTATATTATTAATAATACTCCTGCTAAAAGACTAGTTAGCTAAAAACTTAAGGTTCTTAAAAAATAAAGGGGCAGGAAAAGTAAATAATATATATATAAATAAGTAGATTATTAGGCTCGAGAGCTAATCCATGTATTATTAACTTAGGGTTATTAGGTAGTAAGTATTAAGCTAGTAACCTAACTTAACTAAGCAAGGTTAAAGGCGTTTGTTAGGGCCTTTTAATATTTACTTTATATATTAAAAATAGTGCAAGGTTTAAGTTAAAGGGTACGTAAAATATAAAGTTTAGAATTTTTAGGTGGTAAAATTAATAATTTATTAAAAAAAAGTGCCCGGCGTACTCCGGCCATTTTTAAATTTAAATATAATAATATTATAACTTGCTAGTTAGGAATATAATATAAGGAAAAGTAAGTTTAGCAGGCAAGAAAAAGAACTAGAGATTTAGGGTAAGTAAAATATATAAAATATTTAGTAAAAATTAAAAGCAGCGTAGCTTTATGTTTTGGCGTGAATTATAGGGTATTTAAAAAGTAAATATAAAAGTAAATAAAAATGTAAAAGATTTAAAAAGCAATTATAAAAGGTTCTTAATAATTAAAAAATATATTTATTAAAGTCCCCAAATAACAAATAACAATATTTTAAAAAAGTTATGCTTAATTTAGGACATGCTATTATTATAGCCCGCGTGCAGCGTGAAAAGTTAGAAAGTGATTATTTCTTTTTATCTACCCTATCCGCTAACTAAGTAGGCCTTGCGTAAAGCGGTGGCAGAATGTGTGTGGCCGCTCCGCGGTTACAATAATAAATATATTTTTTATAGCCAAGACTCTAGTAAGTATAAAAAAGTTTTAATTATTATTAACTTTTTTACTAGCTAGGCTAAAAAGCGCTAGGATACTTGCTAATTTTTAAAAAATTAAAAAATAATACCTAAATAAATTTTTACCCTTAATAATTTTAAAGCTTAAATTTATTAAAACTTTTAAAAGCATTTTAACACCTAAAATATTATTTTTATTATTAAAATATAACCTAAAATAATACTAAAATATAAAGCTATAGTAGCTACTTTTAGGTTACTATTAGCCTGCTTAAATACTTAGTATTTATAAAAATTTAAATTATAAATTTTATTAATAGGGCTAAACCTAAACTTTAGGCTAAATAAGCTTATAATTATAATTACCTTATTACTTTTAAAATAATAATTAAGCGCTTTACCTTATATAAATAAAGCCTTTATATAAAAAAATTTATTTAAAAAAAAACTTTAATAATTATTTCTTTTTATATAATTTTAATTTTAATAAAAAATTTAGCTACTATAACCTAAATATTATAAACTTAAGTATTATTAAAATTACTTTAGTTAAAGCCCTAGCTAAAAATCTAGTACTTAAAGGCTATAATTAAGGCTATTAATTTATTAATTAAAATAATTAAAAAAAAGTATAAAACCTTTAGTTTACTCCTGCACCTAATATTAATCTAAACCCTAATAATATTAGCTAAAAAAATAATATACTTAAAATTACCTTTATTTTAACTATAGTAATAACAAGTACCTCTGCCCTAACTATCTTAAGCTATCTTATTTAAAAATAGTACTAATTATTAAATTTAAAAATATTAATAACTAAAATAATAAAGGCTTTTAAATATTTTTTTATTATTACTAATTTTTTTAAATTTTTTTTTAAAAACTTAAAGCAGGAGGACCCTAAGCCTTATATAATATTATTTATTTTTTAAGTTATTAAAACCAAGCTATATATTATTAATAAAAATATTTTATAGTACTAAGTAAGTATTAACATTAATTTTACTAGCGCTAAGTACCTTAAAGTTCTTATTAATATAGGCGTAGAATAATTTTTTATTAACAAGAAATATTTATACCTACTATAACTATATAAAATAAAGGGCTTGCTTAATAAACTTAAAGTTATTATAATTAATAAATAATAAATAAAAATATATAAAAGCTTTTAAATCCTGCTTGCGCTTAGTAATTAAAAGTATATTTATTACTTATAAAAAATAAATATTTTAAAATATAATATTATTTTAAAAAAGAACTAGCTTTATAAATACCTTTTAAGGGTAAACTTTAGTATTAATAAAATATATCTTCCTATTATTAATAAAAAACGCCTTTTTATTATTAAGCTTATTTAAACTTAACCTAATATTAATAATATTTAAACTTTTTTAAAAATTATATTAATAAAGCAAGCTAAGTACCTATTATAAAAGTAAACCTAGTAAGCCTTTTTTATAATTATTTATTTTAATTTTAACTAGGATAAGGGCATAAAAAAAAGAATTTAAAATATTTAAATTAGCTAAAAAAATTACTTAAAAATTTATAAATTAATTTAAGAAAAAACTCCTGCTAACTTTTCCTTTAAAGTAAAATATAGTTTATAATATTAACATGGGTAATTTTTTTTTAACTAACCTTTTTATTTACCTTTTTTAAAAAAGCTTAAAAAGTTAAAAAGTAACTTATTAAGCTTTTAAAAAAAAGTATTATTTATATTTTTACTAGCCCTTAAAATTTTTTAGTTATTTTTATTTTAAAGCCTAGCGGTAAATAGTGTATATATATTAATTATTAATTATTAAATTAAAAAATTATTAAAAATAGCTATTTACTCCCCTATATTAAAAACCTTATTAATTTTATAAAACCTACCTAATATTTTTTTTAAAATTAACCTTTTTTTAAAATATTAGCAGGTGCGAATAGGCAAGGCATTAATTTAAAAAATAGTTTTTAATATTATTTTTAAAAAATATAAGTTTTTAATAATATTATTTAGGCTAAGCAACACCCTAGCTACTTTTTAAATATTAATAAACTAAGTACTTACCCCTTATATAAAAAAAACTTGTATTATATACCTTAATAATATTTTTATTTTTTTTAACTTTATTAAAAAGCATAAAAAACACCTTTATTAAATTATAATAACTTTTAAAAATAATAAGTTATTTATTAAAAACTCTAAGTGTATTTTTATTATAAAAAATTAAAGTTTTATAATTATATTATTAGGTATAAATATACTTAACTTATACTAGTAAAGTTATATATTATTTAAAATTAGTTAAAACCTTAAAATATTTATAAAGTTTAGTAATTTCTAGGCCTTGCCATGTATTACTAAAAATATATTAAAAACTTTATTAAAATTATTATACTATTTTATAAACTTTTTTTAAAAAAATATTATTAAGTAAAAAAAAGTATTATATAATATAATAAAATATTTAATATAAATTTATATTTATTATTTTAAAAAAATATTAATTAATACTTTATTACTTAAGATTATAAAGCTATATAAACCCTTTAAAATTAAAATAAATATTTTAAAGTAGGTAATTAACATGGTTTTAAGCTAGTAAAATAACTAAAAATATTAGTATTTTATTACTTATAACAATTATAAACTTAATAATATTAAAAAAAATACCTAATATAAAAAAAGCTTTTTATAATTAAAAAAGTATTATATTAATAAGATTACTACCTTAAAAATAGCACTATAACTAAAGTTATTATTAATTATAAAAGTTTTAAGTACCTTGCTATTATAAAAACTTACTTTAAATAATTAATATAATAAGTAAGAAAGTTTTAAATATATAATTTAAATATTTATTATTACCTAGGTATAAAAATTATTATTTTTAACACTTTTAATTAAAAACCTAACTTTATTAAGAATAGCCTTACTAATACTTAAAGTAACTAAAATAAAAAAAATAAAAAATCCTCAGGTTAAGCGCATAATATTAATATTAATAATTATATTAGCTAAAAATAAAAAAAAATATTAAAAAAATATAATAATAACCTACCTTAAAAATAATTAATTACCTAATAATAAATTTTTTATAAATTAAGTATAATAAAAAAGTAAAATTTTTTATTAAGGCCCTTAACCAGGCATAAAACTTAATATTATAAAAAATATTTTTTATATATTAAACTAAATAGTTAAAAGGCACTATATTTATAAATACCTTTTTAAAAAAACTTTATATATAAAATATATGTCTTATAGCTACCTAGAATATTTAGGCCTTTTAAGTATAATTAGTAATTATACTTAATAATTTATAATAAAAAAAATATTTAGTATATAATTTATATTTACCTTACTTATTAAGTTATATAAAGGTTATAACCAGGGCTAGAGCATAAGGCATGTTGTGGTCGATCCCACGCCATGCTGACTTATACCTTAGTTATTAGTATGTAGTTATTTAGCCTCCCGGCCATCCTTAAATTAATTATTAAGTATTTTTTTATGGTTATTATAACTTATTTAGGTGTTACCTAAGTAGCTACTATAATAATAATAACATATTTTTAATTATAATTTAAGGCTAGATTTTTTTTTAAAAAACTTTAAAAAATTTTAAAGTATTAATAATTTTTAACTTATTATAGTGTTAGCCTTTTACTAAGCCTTTATTATAATATTAAACTTTTATAATTTTTTGTTATTTAACTCCTTAACTTTTTAAAACTTTTTATATATACTATAATTCCCTAAGTTCTAATTTCTAAATTTTAATTTTTTTAATAAATTTATTATTTTACACTTTTTACTAGTGCTAACTAGGTAACCAGGTGGCCTAATAGCTTAATAACTTAACTTATAATATTATAAACTTTTAAAAGTTTTTTTAATTATTAAGCTTAATTATTTAACTTTATTTTTTAACTATTTTAACTACTTAACTTCACCTTGTAATTATATATTACTTTTAAGCTTACTACTTATATAATTTTAAACTATTAAAACCCCCTTTACTTATATTATTATAATTTCCTAATAATTTATATAAAACTGCTATAAATATATATAATTTTTATTATTATTTTTAGCATAAATATACTAGTAAAATCTTGCTAGAGTATCTAACTTAAGTAAAATTTATTTTTTTATTTTATTTAAATAAAAAACTAACTATTATTAATAAGGATTGGTTAAAGTACATGATTATAAAAAAATTTTAAATAATTAAATTTATTAATCTTAAGGTTTAACAGCAGCCTATAAAAAATTATAATTTATAATAATAATTAACTTTTATTTAAATTTTACTACCTTTTTTAAAAAAAAAGAATGGTGTACCTTTGGCCTTTAAATATAATAAATTAAAACTTTTAACACTTTTTTACCCTACGTTTGCGGTATTTACTTTTTTTATTTTTTTAAAACTAGCTGGAGTACTAGCTATAAGTTTAAGTATTATTTTATTATTTTTAAATATTTTTTAAATACTAGGCTTTAAGAAGTTATTAAAAAAAATTATTAATACTATTAATTATTTTAAATTTCTTGGATTTTCCTTAGTTTTTTTAAAATTATAAAAAAAATAAAAATATATTTACTAAAAATAATAAAATATATTTTTTAGACTTATTAAAATCTTTGCTAAATATTAAATAAGCTAATAATAATATAGTAAAAAATAAAATAGCTAAAAATAATAGTGCTAAGGGCGCAGGTTTTACTAGTTTTTTTTAATAATAATTAATAATATTAGCTATACTAATAGCACAGGTAATAATAAATGCTAATTTTAATAAGAATGCTATAAATAATAAGTAATAAAAAGTAAAAACTAATATAAAATCTTCTTACTAAAAGGCAGCTAATATTAAATTTTTTTACCCGGATATACCACTTAATTAGGGTTTTAAAATAAAAGTTAAGTAAAATAATAAGCCTTATTTTTATAATATTTATATTTTTATAACTTAAATCCACAGTGCTTTGAAAACTAAAAATATTTTTAAAATATATTAAAATTTAAAAATATATTTATAAAATAAAGCTACATGTTAATATAATTTAAAGCTTAATTAAGTTTAGCGCAAAAAATTAATTATATTTAATAATATTAAAAACTAGTATAAATAGCTTAAAAAAATTTAAGCTACTAGCTAGTAAAGTAAAATTTAGGCTAAATAATTTATATTATATAATAATTAATATTTAAGCCAGGTGTTTACCTACCACTTATATATTTAATATAATAGCTTTAGCTAAGTAGTATAAAAAGTTTAATTATAAATTTTTATTAGTATTAAAAGCTTAGTAAAACTTAAATATTTTATTATAAAATACTATTAACAAGCCCTTAAAAAATAATATAACTATTTTAAAGTTTATAGGGATTTTATAAAAAAAATAAATTAATTAATTTAATAAGTTTTAACCACATGCGTGTTAATTAATATAACAAGCCTTTTATAAATATACTAGTTATTATTTTTATAATAATTAAACCTAGCCTTAACATACTTTATAATCCTAAGAACCCTTTTAACAAGCACCCCCTTAATATTATACTTAGTAATAAAGAAACTTCTAAAAATAGGACCCTTTAGCTAATACTTCTTAGCCTAGGACTAAAGCGCCCCCGTAAAACTAGTAGTATAATTAAAATTATTATTTTTAATAATAGTTTACTTAAAATTAAAATTAAAATTAGTAATATTTTTAATAATAACATAACTTCTAGTCCTATTAATAATAGTATTACTAATAGTTATATTAAAAATAACCATAATAAAATAATAACTAAAAAATAAATAATAATTATTATACTTAAACCTACCATGTAAATAGCTTTACTATAAATTTAAAAAAAAAATATTATAAAATAATTAGTTTATAATAAATAGCCAAGTTAGTAAGGCGTATAACTTATAAAAAGTTTTAATAAATAAAAATAATAATTTTTTTAATATATTTAAAATTAAAAAAGTATATAAAGTTAATTATTACGCATGTTATTTTATATTTTAGTTAAATAATAAGCTACACAAGCATTTATTTATATATATTAGTAATAATTTTACTATATACCATGTTTCTTTTAGTACCCTAATTATAAAGTCCCTTAAATTTATTTTTTTTACTTTACTAGAACTTTTTTTTAAAGATTAAAAATATGCTTTAATAAAGGTGTTTTTTATTATTAATAATACCCCTTATTAAATTTATATTAACTCTAGGTTAACTCTTACCCTAATTAATAAAGTATTCCTGGCTTAAAATTATCTAAATATTTTAATATATTAATATTTTTTATTAATCCCGCTTAGGGGAATTAGTATAAGGTTAATAAATTAATTTATATAATTACTTATTTATTTTAAAATAAAATAAACACGCGGGAATATTTTAAAAAATATAATAGTAAAAATAATAATAAAGGCGCATTTTATATCACACCTAAAGGCTAATTTATTAATTAATATTAATAGGTTAGCCCCCCATAATGCAGTAATAAATTTAAATAAATTTTTTTTTTAAATTATTACTTGTGGTAATATAATAATTTTTATTATAATTATACCATGTTTATATTATTACTAGCTATAATAAATATATGCTATAAATTAAATAATAATATAACTATATTTTTTTAAAGGTGCTGGTATAGTCACGCACAAATCTTTTAATAAATAAAAATTACTTATTTAAATCGCGCTAGTAAAAATAATTATCCTTATATACTTATATAATAAATTATAATTTTAATTTAATTATTATTACTAATAATATAAATATTTTAGTGTTACTAAAGAAGGGCACAAGGCTAGGTATATTATTTAAATTTAAGGCCTTAAAAATATATTAATTAAATATTATAAATATAATTATATATAAAAAATATTTTTTTATATTAGTAAAGTTACTGCTAAAGTTATATAAACCTTTTATACCTTTTTTATTAGTAAATAAATCCTTAAAAACAAAGTTACTTAATAATATTATTATATATAAAAATATAAAAATAATAGTAATACTTAAGGCTTTAGTACAGGAAGTTATAAATATATAAATAAATAAGTAAATAATAAATATTTTAAAAAAAAAAACTAAATGCGCATGCACTTTAAGCCAGGATAAAAAAATTATTTTAAAAAAAGGGTAACTAAGGTTTATTTTTTAGCTTATTAAAATTAGTAAAAAGTTAATAAAGTACATAATAAATTATACTAGTAAAAAAAATAAAATAAATAACTAAATATATATTAATATCTTAGCTAGTGTTTATAATTTATAAGCCTAAAAAATTAATAAAAGTTCCGGCCGCCTAGTGTGGGATATATAAAATTTAAATAAATAGTAAATTAAAAATATATATTTTTTACTTATACAGGCAAAAATACTTGCAAAAGTAGCTAAAAAATAATTTTACTTTTATAATTAATACTATATTAATATTTTATTAATAGCCCCTTTACCTATTAACTTAAATATATATAATAGTAATTTTTTACAGGGGTTAGAAAATATTACTTATATATTTTTATAAAATTTATTAATAATATTACTTATATATAATAAAATATAAATAATTATTTTTATATTTTATAAGTATTTTTACATGCTTATATTAATAACTTTATCACGCACTTTTTTACTTTTAATAATTATATATAATATTTAAGGTTATTTTTTTTAAAGTGCAAAAAGCTAGGGATTTTCTTAAATTTTAAAAAAATATTTTTAGGTTTTTTTTTTATTAGGCTTTTAAAAAAAATATTTTTTTATTAAAATAAATAGTAACTGTGGATAAGGTTAAGGCACTAGTATTATTAAAGTTTTTTAAAATATTAATAAATTTAAATACCTATATTAATATAATAAATTAGTTTTTAAAGTATATCCCTTATTATACTGCAAAGATTAAACTATTATAATAAAAAAAAACTTGCCTTTTAAAGGGGATACTAAATTTCCAAGAAAAATTACATGCTTAAAAGGCTTATATATTAAAAATAAGCTTGCCTAAATAACTATAATAAAAAAAAGGTATTTAAAATTATTTAGTCCTACTTTTATAACCTGCTTTAATTAATTTATTATTTATTTTTTTTAAAACCTTTATATTAATATTAATGCGTGTAAACAGTGTATTAGTATTATAGTTTTTTATATTAAAAAAATTTTAAAATAGATTTAAAAAAATCTTAAATATTAATAAATATAAAAAAAAATTTAATACTAGTAAATTTAAAAAAGCCCCTAGCACCCGTAAATATAAAGCCTATTTTATTTTTTAGTTACGCTGTTTTTAAAATAAAAAAAATTATTAACTTATAAAGTTAGAAGTTTTAGGCCTAGTTTAAGTAATAAAAAAATTATACTATATAATAAAATTTTATTAAAAAATAGTTTTTATTTATATAAATCACGCTAGCATGTTAAATATTATAAAATAAAAAATACTTACTACTAAATTTCTAAAAAAACTTAACCTATATTTAATATAAGCATTAATTTTTTTATAATAATTTAGACTTTAAATTTTTTATAAACCTAGAAAAATAAATATAGTACCTAATATATTATTTTATTTTTTTATACTAAAAATATTAAGTTAAATATAAAATATTTGCTAAATATTTTTTATGCATAAGCCAGCTTAATAATATAATATTTTAAAAACTTTAAGTAAAAAATTTTATAAGGCTATATTAATAATTAAAAATAAAAAAAAGTTAAAAAAATTCTTAAAGTAAATACTACCTTTACATGTCTAGTTATACTACCTTACTAAATAAATAATAAAAAATTTATTTATATACTTTTTTATAAAAAAATATTCTTAGCCACGGAAATACTTTGCATTTTTTTAGTAATAAAAAAAAAGTATTAAAAAAGGTTTATAATAATAAAGGCCATCCTAGTATTTATTATATAATAAAAAATCTAGTTAATATTTTATTTTACTTAAAGTTAAAATAAGTTAGGGAATATATTATAGCTTGCCTATTATACCTATATTATAAAAAAAATTATAAATTATATAAAAGCTTGTAACTAATACTATTATTAAATATTTTATTTTATATTATAGCTATTAATATAATAATAGCTTTATTAATAATTATTAATAATTTAAATATAATACTCACGTGTATATGCTATTATATTAAATAATTAATAATATTACTTAGTAAAAAAAAGTAAAAAGCGCATAATTAAGCCTTAGCACTTTTTATAAAATAAATAATAATAAATTAAGGTTTACTAATTATAATTATTAATAATAAAAATATAAAATTTATTAGTAAACTTTAGCAAGCCCTTTTTATAAAATTAAAGGTAAAACTTTGTTTTTTAATAGCATAGTATACTTAAATAAATAAATAAAGTAAAAAATTAAATTAAACTATAAAGGTATTCCTGCGTTATATTATTACTAGTTTAAATTATTTAAATAAATAAGTAAAAGCTTTTTTTTATTTACAGGCAATTTTAAATATTTATATAAATTTTTTAACTAAATATTTCCTATATAAGCTTATATATAGCTTTAAAATTTATACTTTATTATTATTTTTTACTAGTGTTTTTTAAAAGGCAAAAGCTTTACTAAAAAACTTTAATTATAGAAAAAACGTGGCTATAGCTTTTAAACTAGCATAAATAATAATAAAGTATTATTATAATAAAAAGCATATATTTATATTATTTAAACTAGGTAATTAAGTCCGCTTATATTTATATAAAAAATATAAAGTTTAATTAATATTAAATAGAAAACTTTTACTATAGTACGTAGGTTTTTTTAAGGTATTAAAAAAAATTAGTTTACTAGCTTATTATTTAAACTTTTTACTAGATTAATAACTTTATTTAGTTATTTTAATTATATATTTAAAAAAATACCTAAAAAGGACCTATATAATTATATAAATATAAAACTAGGCCTAAAGCCTATAAAAAGTAATATATTTAAGTTTTAATTATATAAAATTAAAAAACTACTTATAAAAAGGTAAACACTAAATAAACCTAAATACTTAGTAAAATAGTTAGGTTAATTTAAATACTAAAATATATAATATTATAAGTCCTTATTATAGGATATAAAGGAAATAATTAACTAATATAAGGTAAATTATTTAAATAATACTAAATTATAAATTAACAAGTGTAAGCATGCTAAAAAACCCACCAAGTATTAAAAAGTTTTAAAAAAAGGTTATAAGTATTTTTATAAAAAAGTATTTTAATTTTATAAATACTAAAATATTTTTTTTAAGGTAAATATTTTTTTAACCTAATACTTACTTTAGTAAAAGTTTATTATTTTAACTATTATATTATATCCTAATTAATTTATTAGCTACCCTGCTATTTTACTTACCCCTAAGTTTTATAATAATTTTAGGTTTAAGCATAGCTATAATTATATTATAATTTTTAAAAGTTATTTTAGTATTATATTACCATGCTTTTAATATTTTTTATTACTTTTTTACCCTATATTTTACTTTTTATAATTCTTAATTTACTTTATTACTTTTTTTTTATTTTTCTTTTTTTATTATTTTTATTAATTTTATAATTTTTTTATTTTGCCTAAGTAACTTTTATAATAACTTTAAAATAAAAATATAATTTTATTAAAGGTGCTACTACAGGCCTAAAGTGTCATGTTCTTCTTGTTCCCTTTATATCAGGGTCTTCCTGCCTGCTTATATTAGCCCTTAGTTATTCATGTATCTACATTACTTTTAAGATAGTTACTTAAAAAAATTAACTTTTTATTATCTTGTTATATTACCCCTTTAGAATAACAAGTAATAACATATCTTTTAATATAATTTAAAAGCCTTTTAAAAAATATTTACTTAATTTTTAATTCCTGGAGTTTCCAGGGTTAAAATAAATAATAATAATAAATATTAATAATTATTATTTTTTTATATTATTTTTTTATACCCCGCTTTATAAAACTTCTTTTAATAACTTTTAATATTTACTAAAAAGTTTTTTTTAAACTAATGTTAGCCTATTCCTCCTAAACTTTAAAATTAAAATATTAAATAGCCTGCTTTTATTAACTTTTTAATTTTAATTTTATATATAAGCTTAATATAAAAACTACACGCCTGGCTATTTTTCTAAAGTAAAAAAAAATCTTTTTTTTAATATAATTATATTAGTTCCCGCTAGACTAAAATATAAACTAAAGTATTTTATATTTAGTTATTAAAAAGTTCTTATGCCTATATAAATAATATAAAATTATAAAAAATCTTAAATATTATAAATTATAATATTATTAATTAACGCGCCGGAAAGACCACTTAGTTATTTAAAATTATATTTAAAATTAAGATTTTAGTTAGTATTTTTTATATTTTTTATATTATATATTATAAAATTTACTACACAGGAGCCTACTAACATGGTATTACTTATTTTTTTTACTTTTAAAAAAAATTTAAAGCTATTAGCTTTTTTTTTAAGCTATATACCTAAATATATTATACCTATACCTAGCCCTAATATTATATAATAAGCACCTTATTAAATAAAAGCTAAAATATTTTTTTTTAATTAATTATTTTTTTAATACTTTATTTTTACTAGCTAAAGCTATATCGGGGGTATTTTAATAATTAGTAAAATAAGTTATAAAAGTAGTTTTTTATATTATTAAAGCTTTTAATACTATAATATAGTTAAAAGTTTTTATATAACTTTTTTTAATAAATATAAAAATGCCAGGCTTTTTTCTTGTAAGTCTAAAAATATTATTATTAATAAAATAAAAAAATAAGAATACGCTTTTTAAGCCTAAGAATAATAAAGTAAAAAAATCCTGTATTAAAAAAACTAAAAAGCTTAGTAACCTTAATAAAAGTAATTTATACTATATTTTATACTAAATAAAAATACAAGCCAAAGCCGCCTTGTTTTTTATTTAAAAATAATATATTTAAAATAACTAGTATTAATAAATTTTTTTATTATAATAAGGGCCCGGGTTAAAATAATTTAAAAAGGTAAAAAAGGCTAAAATATTTAAAAAACTAATTATTAATAGTAAATATAATAGCGCAAATCCTACTTAATTAATAATAAATAAATAATTACATAAGATTAGTAAAAAATATTGCAAAAAACTTTTAAAAGCTTATAAATTAAAAAAAATATATAATAGCTAATATTAATGCTAATATTAAAGTAAATATAAATTACCCTAATAATATATAATAAAATAATAAAAAATATTTTAAAAGGTGGCCCTATAAACACCCTAAATAGTAAAAAAAAACTAAATAAAAATTAAAATAATATAGCTAAAGGTAACCCTAATAATAATTTAAATAATAATAATAATAATAATAATAATAATAATAATAACCCTAATAGGTTTAAACCTTAAAATAAATATTAGTAACGTAGGAATATTTAATAAAAAAATAAGTAAAATTACCCTGTTAATAATAATAATAATAGTTAATAAACTAATAAAATAGGATATTTTAACCTAAATATTTTAAAAAACATTTTAATTAAATATTTTAGTAAAAAGGTTTATTATAAAAATATTAATATTTTTATAAATTAGCTTAAAAATATTATTAATTATAAAGAAAAACTAATAATAAAAGTAAATATTTAAGTTATGCTTTAGGAATTAGCCCTAGATTAGTTTACTTTTAAGTTAATAGTTTTTAAAAAAAATACTTTAAAAAAACTAAATTTAAAAAATAGTTAATTTACTTAATTAATATAAAGGTTTTATTCCTGTATTTTTAAAGCAAGGTTTAAAGTTAATTCCCTTTATTATAGCTTTAGTAACCTGCATGCTAAAATAATTTTTAAAAAATTTATTTAAAAGGTTATACACGCATGTAAAGCTATAAAAATAAATAATATTTATTTTTAAATAATAATTACTTAATATATTTTTAAATTATTTTTACGCAGGAATTTCCCTAAGCTAAATAAAAATATAACTTTAGGCTAGTTTATTAACTTAATTAAATTTAAGTTTATTACCTAGTAAGATTTAGTATTTTAATATATTAAAAATTAAAAATATTTTATTAGTAAAGCATAACCTATTTCCTGCTAAAATAATAGTTTTAATTAAAATATATATTACTTAAATAATTAAAATATTTTTAATAACTTTAGGTAACCTATTTATATTTTAGTATTTATTTATTTATAAAAATAAAATAACCCCTGGCTATAATAATAAAATTTTTAATTAAATTAAGGGAATTTTTAAAGGCCTGCGCAAGGTTAAATTTTTTATTAATAATAAAATAAAAACCCTAATACTTTATAACCTAGTTAGCTTTAAATAATAAGTAAGTTATATAATTTTTCTACTTTAAAAGCATAACCATAATAATAAATTATAGGATTTTTTAAAATAAGTAATAATAGTAATTAACAGGTATAAAATTAATAATATACTTAATAAGCTTTTTATACTACCGCGGGCAAAATAAATAATTTAAAAATATTTAATAAAATAGCTAATTATATTAACTTACTAACTATAAATAAATAATTATAGTAAATAGGTAAAAAGGCTTATTATAGCTTTTTTAAGCTTATAAAAAAAATTTATAATTTATATTATAATAAATATAATAATAATAAATACTTTTTTAACATTACTATTAAAAATATAAATATAAATATTATAAAAAATACTTTTACTTTTACATGCCTGCTTTACCCGGCTTTATTTAGTTCTTTAAATAAACTATATTAATATATAAAAAAAACACCTAAAAGCTTTAAAAAATACTAAATTAAGCTTAAACTTTAATATTTTAACTAATATTATAAAATTAAAATAGCTACTAGAATTAAAAAATATTAAATTATATTTATAAAAATATATTATAATAAAAGTTTATATTAATAAAACTTTTTAAGCCTTTAAAAATATTTACCTAGATATAGGCAGTTTAATTACTATAGTAAATAAATTTTTTATTAAAAAGCTTTTATTAAATACTTTTTTATAAAAGGTAAAGCCTATTATTATTTTAAGTATTAAATTTAAGCATGTGGCCACTTACTTTTTAAATATTTTATTATACTTTTTTAATTATAATAAAAGCTAAAAAGCTTATAGCAAGGTTATAGCTTAAATATATTTAGTTAAAAATTTTAAAATTAAGGTATTAATTAGTATAAATACCTTAGCTTAAAAATAAATTATACTAAACCTTGGTAAGTAAACTAATATATTATATTTTTATAAATACCTAGAATTCTTTTTATAAGTATATATAAAATATTATTATATTACCTTAATTTTTATTTATATTATATAGCGTGTTATAGTTCCTTTATATTTATTTATAATTATACTAGTTAAGGTAAAAATAAAACTTTTTAACTAAAACTTTATTTTTAAATTATATTAAGTATATAAAAAACTACTATACACGTACTTAGTTAATTAAGACTTTGCTTATATTAAAGCTATTAATTTAATAAATTATTTTATTATTATCCTAAAAAAGCATTGCATTAGCTATATCTTAAATATTAAATATTTAATAGCTAATAAAGTAAATATCTAGCTTTTTTAAAAGCCTTAAAAGTATTATTTTTTTTTACTTATTATAAATTAAAATCCTAAAAAACTTCCTGCAAAAAAAGTAAAGTAATTTCCCTATTATTTAAATATTTTAAAAATTTTAATTACTTATAAACAGTAACTAATTAAAAAGCTTTTAAATAATATTAATATATATATTAAATTATTTTAAGTAATAGTAACTTTTAAAGCTTTTATATATAAATTTATATACTTATAGCAGGAGTTTACCAAAGTTATTAATATATTAAAAAACTAGTAAATATAATTAATAATAAAAAATAGTTAAAAAACTTATTTTTTAAAGCTTAAAGTATATTCCCTAGGTTTAAAGGCTTAAAAAGTAATAAATAAGTTATTTAATTTTTTATATACTTAAAAAAAATATTATAGTATACAGGCCATACTTTTTTAGCAAGGCTAGTATTTATTATATATAAATATATTTTTAATAATAGTACCTAAAAGCTTAATAAATATCTAGTAATTAATTTAAAAAATTTAAATAATTAAATTTAATTAAATTTTTATCCTGTCCCTACTTAAAAAAAAATTATTATAATAATTACTAAATATTTTTATATTACTATTATAAATGCTTTTTATTTTTTTTATTAATAAATACTTATAAAAAAGGACCGGAAACATATAATTATAATTATATATTAAAAATAAAAGTAATTTTATATTATAATAATAGGCTTTATTAATAATATTTTTTATATATAAAAAATAATAAACCTAAGTTTTAAAAAACTTTATAAATTTTATAAAATATATATTAATAACCTTATAGTGGCCTTTAAAATATTAAAAAAATATATTTAATATTTTTAAATAATTTTTATAAAGCTAGATAATATAAATATCCGCCTTAAGCTAATAAAGTTATTTATTAATTTTTTTTATATAGTTACTTAGCTAAAGGGTTAATATATTAAAAATATTTATTTTTAAAAAAAAGCTAGTAGTAATAAGGGCTTTTACTTTTTTAATATTATTATTTAAGCTTAAAATCTTTTTAAAAGTTACTAAATAATTTTATAACTATATTAATAACTACTATAAAATTACCGCTTTTTTTAAGTTATAAAAACTATTTTACTTTAAAAAGCGCTTTTTAAAGGCCTGGCTAAAAAAGCTTACTTAATAAAAATATTAATTTAATATTTTACTAATAACTTAAACACCTTTTATATACTTAAAAAAGCTTTTAAAGCTTTTATATTTCTTATTTATTTTAAAAAATACTAGTAATTTTTATATAAATTTTAACTTTTTTAAAAAGGGCCACGGTGCTATAATATATTATTTTTATAATAATTATAAGTATAATAATTTATTTAAACCTTTTTTATAAATAGCAGTGTGTTTTATGCTATTTTTAAGTAAAGTACTTATAATAATAAAGTTTAACTATTAGCCTATAAAAATAAAAATTTTATACCTTATTTAAGTAATATACAAGATTTATTATATAATTAAATTTATAGAAATTTTTATTATAGTATATATAAATTATGCTTTAACTTTTAATATTATAACCTAAAAATTTATAATAATAATTTTTTTTAAAAAAATAAATAAAAGGCTTATTTATATATTTTAATATATATAATAATTTAAGCTTAAAGTATTTTATTATCCAGGCAAGATAAATATTATTATAAATATTTTTTTTATATTAAAAAACTCCCTATATAGCTATATAATAAATTTAACCTTAATTATTTATAAATAAACTAGGAACATGCCTTTACCACTTTTTTTATTATTTTATTAAATAATTTTAAATAACATGTTAAAAACATGTACCTAAATAATATTTAAGTAAGTTTAATTTTAAAAATTTTATAAAAATTAAAAAAACTTTTTATACCAGCGGTTCTTTCTTATTAAAAATATAATAGCTTATTATATATACTTAAGTAATAAATATACCTATATAAAAATACTTTTATATATTTTACTTTACCTACCCAAGGTAATACTACTTTACCTATTAATATTAATATTATTATAAATAGCCCTAAAAGCTTCCTTAATAATAAATTCTAGCTTTATTTATTAAGATTATTACTTAAAATTTTTTTTTACCTAATTTATAATAATAATAAGTATTAAAAACTAAATAAATATTTAAAAAATATATATAATTTTATTATTTATAAAAGCTATTTTTTATTATATAAGTATATAGCATATTATTTTACTTATTTAAAAAATAAAGCTTAATATTACTGCTTATACAGGAACCTATAATTAATTACTTTTTTATTTATTTTTTTTTATATTATAACTATTAATTTTATTATTTATTTATTACTAATACTAAAAGGCTTTAATTAAATTCTTATTATATATAATAAATATTTTAAAAAAATTAGCTTAATACTAGGAACTTTTACCTAGCAAGCTTATAAATAAAGTATATAACTAGTTAATTATTTTTAAAATTATAACTAGTTAATACTAAAAATTTTTATTTTTAATAAAAATACCTGGTTTTTAAGTACTTTTTAAAAAAGTATGCTAAAAGCTATAATTATATATTAGCTATATTTAATTACTTTTTACCCCTAAATTAATAGCTAGACTAAAAAAAATATTTAAATAATTAAGGTTATATTATAACATACTATAATATAGTATTTAAACCTTATATAACTTAAAATACTTCCTGTAATTATTATAGTTATTAATAGTTTTATAAGTAGTATAATAAATAAAATATTATAAAAGCTACTTTTTAACTTAAAATTTTAAAGGTTATAAAACCTTTTAAAGCATATATAAATATAGGATTTTATTATATAAATTAATATAAAAAAAGCTTTAAACTATACCTTAATAGCTATAAAGTTAGCCTATAATAAAAAAATATAATTTAATATAACTTTAAAAAAATAATCTTGCTTACTTATAACTTTATAAAAAATATAATATTTTTATTATATAACTTTAAAAATATTTAATTAAATTTTTTTAATAATATACCAGTCCTTTTAAAGTCCTAAAGTAAATTAATTATTTATTATATTTAATAAATTTTTTATTTACCTAAAAAATTTATTTTATTATATTAATTACCTAACTTAAACTAGCTTTATTAAAACCTAACCCTTATAGTAAATAATACTATAAACCTTTTATTATAAAAAATAATTAGTTCCCTAATAATATTAATTAATAAAAAGTTAAAAATTTTTTATTAAATATATAATCTAATATGGCAGGTATAGTACCCTAGTATTTTAATATTTAGTAAAATAAAAAAGTTATAACCCTAAAAATAATTAATAAAAACTATTTTAAAATCTAGCTAGTGCTAAAGACCTTATTAATAATTTTAAGGCTTAAAATAATATTATTAATAATAATTAAAATAATCCCAGTAGTAATAATTTTTAAATTTTTTAATTTTTTTATTTATTATTACTTTATTTTTTACCTTTAGGGGTATTCTTTATATTTTATATTTATTTTATTAAGATTTTAATATTTTCCTGTACTTAATAACACACCTCTTGCGGAACTTTTCTTATTATTCCACCTTTTTATCTTTTTAGAACTTTTTTTTTAAACCTATATTATTTCATGTTTTTTTTAAAGAACTTCTTCCTTTTTAAATTTATTTTTACCTTACCCTATTTTACCTTACTTTAGGCTGTGTTTCTTATCCAAGAATTTTTTTTATCCCCTTATTTTTTTTTTAAACCTTTTTTTATTTTATGTTTTACCTTATTTTACCTTACTTTAAGCTATGTTTCTTGTCCAAAAATTTTCTTTATTTCCTTATTTTTTTTATGCCTATCCTGGCCTAATCTCTCCTAATTTTTATAGTTAACTTTTTATCTTTTTTTTTATATTTATTCTTACCTAATTTTTATAATTAACTTTATTATAGCTAACGGAAGCTCCGCGGCCAGTCTATTTAATTTAAATAATATTTTAAATAAAAAAAAATAAAAACTTAAAAAATAATTTGTAAACTTAAATAATAAATTAAGTTTTTTAAAAATAATAAAGCCCTTTTTATTATTAACTAAAAAAAAAATTATAAATTATTTTAAGGCCCATGTTAAATAGCTTAAAATAATAAATAATAATAATATTATTACTTAATTTAAAAAAATAGCTAATAATTTACTTTAGCTAAACCAGGCTAGTAAAAGTAGTTATAAAAATATTTTTAATAATAAACTATTTATATAAATTAAGATTTTTTAAAAAAAACCTATTATTAAGACTAATTTAAAAAAATAAGTATACTAAGTTAAAATATTAATTTAAATTAATAATAAGCACTTTTATAACTATTTAAATAATATTTTATAATTTAAATAATTTTTTATATTTATTTATTTGTACTACCATGTATTTATTAATAAAAATATAAAAATATTAATTAATTTAGCTTTAGTTAGGCCCATTTTTAGTACGTTAAATATTAATAAAATTATAAAGGTTTTAGTAGGTATTTTTAGTAATTATACTCTGCCTATATATAAAGCTATAAAAACTAATTTTTAAGCTAGTAAAAGTTATATTTTAAAGCCTATTATACCCTAGCTAAAAAAAAGAATACTATTTAATATATTATAACTAGTAATAATTAAATACTTATTTTAAAAAAAAATATTAAGTAATATTCTAGCTTAGTATAATTTAATAATAAGGCCTGTTATAAAAAGTTTTAAAAGCTAGCTAATAATACCTATTTAAAATATAGTAAAAAATACTTGTTTTTTTTTACTACCTTTAAATTAATTAATTAAAAGTAGATATAAGCTAAAAAACTTTAAAAATTTAAGTTAATTATTAAATTTTATAAAAACTTGCTTACCCGCTAGCCCAAGGGCATGTTTATAAAAAAGGTTATTATTTTAAGCTTTAATAAACTTATTACTACTATAAATAAAATT
Source organism: Aspergillus mulundensis (assembly GCF_003369625.1). NCBI lineage: Eukaryota > Fungi > Ascomycota > Eurotiomycetes > Eurotiales > Aspergillaceae > Aspergillus > Aspergillus mulundensis. Next base: position 957,144 of record NW_020797903.1, on the reverse strand, counting down.
ATTTTTAATATAATAAAGGCACTAACTATTATAAATATAACTATTTAAAAAAAGTTTAAAAATATAATAAATAATATTAAAGCCTAAATAAAGGCTACTAAAGTAATTAAGTTTTTTAATAAAAAATATAATAAGTATAATATAAAAGTATACTTTTAGGTAATTTCCTTAAATAGTTTTAATATTTTTAAGCGTTTTATATTAAAGTATTTATATAAATAATTTATATAATACCTAAAAATAATTACTAATATAAATATGCTATAGCTATAATAAAAAAATCCTAACTTTTATTATACTATTATTTTTTTATTATAGTTTATAAATAACACTACTAATAATATTTTTATTTATAAAAATTATATAAGTAACCTAGGCTTTATATTTAATAAAATTAAGTATAAAAATTAAAAAACCTAAAGCACTAAAAATAATACTATTTTTTTAATAAGGGGATTTATTATATTTTTCTTATTTCCTTTATATTAGGGTCTTTCTACCTACTTATATTAGCCCTTAGTTATTTATGTATTTATATTACTTCCAAGATAGTTACTTAGGAGAATTAACTTTCTACTATCTTGTCATATCGCCCCTCTAGGATGACATAAAGTTAAAAATTAAAAATTTAAAAAAGTAAATTAAAACTTTTTAGGCTAAGGAAATATTTTATGCTTTAAGTAAAATAATAAAAATAAAAATTATTTAATAGCTAAGAGCTAAGGTCGCGGAACTTTATATTTTTAATAAAAAGTTAAAGGTAACTTAAAGCAAAGCACTAGTAAATAAACTTTTATAAGTAAATTAAGCTAAAAAATAAAATATAAAAACATATTTAGCCTAAAACTAGCCCTTTAAATAATAATACTAGTTTATAATAATAAAATTAAAAAAGTAACTAATTATTTTAAAAAAAACTAATAATAATATTTTATTATTATTAATAATAGCTATTTTTATAATAAACTTAATAATATACTTTAGTTAAAATAAACATTTTTATATATATATTTAAAATAGTAAGCGTTTATTAATAATAATACTTAATTTTTAATAAATTCCCCGCTAAAACAGCTAGTATTAAATTTTAAAAAAGTAAAAAAAAAGCGAAAAGTTTTTATTAATATATTAAATAATAAAATTTTACTTACTTATAAAGTCTTTAGCATAAACCTAAAAAAAATATATAATATATATTAAAGCTTTTATAGCCTTGGCTAAAATATAATAAAAAAAAGTTTTTTATTATTATAACTAATAATTATATATTTATATTATTAAATAATATTACTTGGTACCTTAAAGTTAAATAGCATGTAACTTTTAAATAATTACTTTATAATTATTTAAAATCCTTGGCTAAGAATATACTTAAAACCTATTTAAAAAATATTTTTATTTAAAAATATAAAATAAAACTTATTTAATATTATCACTGTTATGGTGTTGCAACTGCGCAGTATTATAATAATATAATCCGGCAGCCTAAGGCCGCCGGGCGGAGGAACTTTAGCACTAAACTAGCTATGTGTTAAGGTAGCAGCTAGTTATATAATATATAAAATATTAAGTTTAACTTTAAACTTTAACTTAAAAAATTAATAATTAATTTTTATTATAAATATATAACACCTTTTTTATTATAATAATTTATATTTTTTTAAGCTTATTATAGTATATAAACATAACTTATAATTTTAATTACTTTTTTTTTAAAAAAAAAACTTATTTTATATAATAATTAGGTAATAAACTTAATTCTAAAAACTAGTAAATAATATTTTAAAAAAGTAATTATAAACCCTAACTTAATAACTAATTAATATACTTAAAAAAAAATTTATAAACTTTTAATTAAAAAACCCTAAGGGCACCCCTGCTATTAAATCCTAAATTATATAAAAAATATTAAAATATAAAATACCTAACTAGGGGCAAGAAAATAAAAATAGTAAAAAAACTATTTAAAAACTATAGGTAATATTAAAAGTAATTTTAATAAAAAAAAAGAAATTACAGGAATAAGAATATTATAAAAAAAAATATTAATAAATTTATACCTAAATTAAAAAGGCATGCTAATAAATTACAAGGGCTAAAGCTAAATAATAAATATATAATATACTTATTTAATTTATTAAGTAATTAATAGTCCCGCGTTAAATAAACTTTAATAATTTTATAATTTTAAAAAAAAATTATTAAAGGGGTTATAATAATAATAATATAATTTAAAAAAAACTTTTTAAAAAAATTACTATTTATAAAACCATACCAGGCAAATAATATTAAAAAATTTAATAATTAAAAGTTAAATATAAAAATATACTTTAAAACCTTTTTAACCTACTACTTAAATAATAGCCGTAAAATATCCTAATTTATTAAATTTTTAATAAAAAATTGCAAACGGGAATAGTTTAATATTTATAAAGTAAAAATTATATTTACTTAAAAAGAATTTTTTAATATATTAATTAAAATAATTAATAATAAAATAATACTAGTTAATAATTTATTAATTAAGTAGGGTAACACAAAACAGCAACCATAATAAATTATTAAGTAATTTATATAATTACTAAATTAAATTAAGAAACACCTATTTTATAAATATAAAAATAACTAGTGTTAAGAACACTTATACTAAAAAATTTTAAAAAATATATAAAAAAAGTTTTTTATTTATAAATACTAAGAGCTAAAGCGCTATAATAACTATATTTTATATTTAATAAGTATAAAAAATAATATGCCTAAGTAAAAAAAACTATTATAAAAAAAAAGGAATTTTTTAACTAAACTTATATAAGGTTATTAATAACTAAAGTTAGGGCACTTTTTACCTTTAAAAAAAAATATAAAAATAAATACTAGCATAAAATAACCTAATAATTTAAGTAATAACTTATTTATAAAAAAGCTATACCCAGGTAAATACCTAAATTATAGCCATGTTAAATATTTTAAGTAATATTATTAATTATTAGGTAAAGGTTAAAAAAGAAAAGTACCTTTATAATAATAACTTTTAAGTAAATTTAATAATATAAAAAATATAAAACCTTAAAGCTTTACACGGTGCAAGCTTTAAAAGTTTATATAAAATAAAAAAAATATATTATAGGCCTAGGTAATTTAAGTAAAAAAAAAAATAATAATAATATATAAGAATTTTTATTAATTTTAAAATAAAAGTAAATTTTATAAACTAGCGCTAGGTAAAGTTTTACCTAATATAAAGTAAAAAATTAGCCTATAAAATATATATAGTTAATAATTATATAATAATATTTTATAAAAAATATATACTTATAGTTTATGCTAAAAATTTTACATGTAATATATAATATTATTAATAAAATTTTAAAGCTATTAATATTAATAATTATAATATAATTTTAGGATTCCTGTGGCTACTAGCCATAATACTTATTTTAAATTAGTAAATTAATAATTAAATATATAGTTAAAAAGTAAAGTATAATTTTAAATACTTGTAGTATATAATAATAATATAAAAATATATTATAAAAATTATTATAAAAGTTAAAGTACTTTTAATATAAATTTTTAAATAAAAAAATTATATTATAATATACCTTAATAAAGTAAAGGTTAAAAAAATCCTACTACCTAAATAATATTATAAATATATAAATATATTTTTTAAAGTAAAAGTAAATATTTTTATATTTTATTAATTTTAGAATTATATAATTAAGTTATAACCTAATGTTAAGTTTTTAAGTAAGTATATTTATTTATTATTTTTAAAAAAGCTTAAAATTTTACATAAATATATTAAAAAAGCCCTTAAAAAAATTAAATATACTTATTAAAAAGCCCTGCGGGAGCTTTAATATTATTTATATTAAAAAAAATAATAGCTTATATTTTTATATAAATTATTAAGGCCTAAATACTATTATAATTAAAAATATATACTTATTATTATTACTTAATATAACCTTTAATTATTTAAGAATAAAAAAAATCTTTATATAATTAAATTTATAAAACACGTACTATAAACTCTAAATTTATAAAAAAAATAAGTAAAAAATAGTGTTTAAAACGCGATTTAAACTTTATAAATACTAAGTTATGCTATTTAAACTAGTAAATATACTAATAATATTTTAATTTTATATAAACCACGCCCTAGCTAGGCTTATTAATATAATTTATATTACTTATTTAAATAATATTATTATTTTCTTAAAAAATAAAAAAAAATATAAATAATATATATAAATAGTTTTTAAAAGGCTATATAATTTTAAGCTATGTATAAAAATTAGTAAATACTTATTTTATATTAAAAAATTAACTTTTTAGGCTTTATTATAACTACTAATAAGATTAAAATAAAACTAAAAAAGTCTAGACTATTATAAAGTAATTAATATTAAAAAATATAAAAAAAGTAGCATTTTTCCTAAAATTTTATAGCTTTTATTAAAAATTTATTAAAAAATTATAGCTAAGTTACGGCAGTATTATTTAATCTTATAAAATTTAATATAATTATAAAATACTTATTAAAAAAGAACCCTAAAAATATTTAATATATTACATCTTAAATTTATAAAATAGCTATTATTATAATACTTTAACCTAAAATTACATATATAGTTATAAACTAATACCTTAGGGTATATTATTATTAAAGTATTATTTTAATTAATAAAAAATATATAATAATACCTAATTACCTTTTAGTTTTATAAATTAAAAAATATAAAAACCTGGTATAAAACCTATAACTTTAAGATATTTATAATTATAAAATACTTTTAAGTTTAAAAATACTATTTTAAAGGTAGCAAATTCCCTATTAAGGTATTTATAAATTATAATAATTTATAATAATTTATAATAATTAAAAATTTAACGCGAAAGTAAGCGTAATAAGCTAAAAAACTTATAACTTTTAACTTTATTATTAAATACTACCCGGGGGCAAAAAACCTAGTAAATACTTTAAGTAAAAAAGTAAATTATATTTAAGAAAAAAAAAGCTATAAGTAAAATAGTTTTTTATAAATTATAAAAATAACTAAATAACTAACTATTATTATATTTAAAGTTTAAATTATAACTTAATATATAAGCTATTATAATAAATAAAAACCTATATATAAATAAATTATAGCTAAGTATTATAAAATTACTTTAAATAGCCTAAAAATATAATAAAAAATCCTAAAAAATAAAAAATAACCTTATAAATCTAGATTATAAAAAAACCTTAAATATTAAAAAGTAATAAATAATAACTTATTATATTTTAAAAACTAAGTTTACATGCTAAAGTTAGTAGCACTTTATAAAAAAATTATAAAAGTAAACTATAATAAGCCCTAAGGTGGGTATTAAGGTATTAATATAATTATTATAAATATTTTTTTAAAAGTATTATTAGCTAAATATAACTAGGTATATTAAAAAATATATTAAAAAGTATAATAGCTATTAATAAATTATAGTTTATAGGCATAAATTATATAAATTATTAAAATTACTAAGCTTACTAAGGGTACTTATAAAATAGGTTAGTATAAATTTTATTATTAGTTTATTACTTATAAAATATAATAAGCGTGTATATAATACTATTTTAGTAGTAATTAAAATATATACTAAATTTATATAATATATTTTATACTTAAAAAATATTAATATAAAATAACTTATAAATATCCTTATAAATAATATTTTTTACTTTATTAATATATTAAAAAATATAATTAATAACCATAAAAATTTTTTTATTAATATATTTTAGGTTATACTAAGCCACTGCCTAGGTGTAAAATAAAAACTATTTATTATATATTACCTATAAATAAATAGCTAAACTAAAAAATAAAACTAAGTTTTTAAATACTACCTCCGCGCTTATATTAACTAATATTAAAATAATTAATTATAGTAAATTAAAATAGCATAATTTATAAATAATAATATATATAAATGGTTTATAAGTTACATACTTATTAAAGCTTTTATAAATTTAAAAATAACTATATATATTAATATTAAGGGGCCTAACTAAGTATTAAAAATTAAATTTTAAAAAGCTATAAAGTTTAAAAAAATCCACGTAAATTTAAAAAAATAATTATAAAAGTTAAAAAAAGCCATGGTAGTTTAATATAATAAAAAGTATAAAAAAATAAGCTTTAAAATTAATAATTATATTATACTTTATATAAAAAATATTAAGTTAGCAAAACTAAATTATAAATTAAGTAAGATATTTATTAGCCTGTTTTTAGTAATTATAAAATAGGGAAAATAGTTTTATAAGCTATTACTTTTATTAAATATATAATAATTATATAATATTTTTTATATTACACTTTTAAAACCTTACCACGGTGACTTATTTTAAGTACTAAATATTAACCTTATATTAATAAATAATAAAAAAAAATACTTTATTAAAAAAATTTTTAATATTTATAAATTTAAGGGCAAGGTATAATACCTTATAAAATAATAAAAATAAAATAATATAAAAAATAATACATGGGAATTAAAGGCTTATATAGCTAAAATTATAGTATTTAAAAGTTTTAAAAAAACTTATAAAAATAAATTGCGTAAAGCAAAAAGATACTAAATATAAATATTTATATTTATAACCTACACGCACTTATAAAAAAAATATATTATTTTTATTAATTAGTGGCGCCCGCAGGGCCTTTTAATAAAAAAAAATATAAATATAAAATAAAATAAATAATAATAAAAAACTTAAATAAGTGGCTAAGCCGCGCGGCGCGTAGTATTTAATATATATAAAATAAGAACTAAGCCTATAAGGGCGCTAATATTAACACCTAATATAAAAGTAACTTTAATAAAAATCCTTAAAAGCGCTAAAGCGCAGTAAACCCCGTATTAAAAGTAGTAAAAATTTATAAGAAAATTAGTAATATAATATAGTATAAACTAAAATATATAAATATATACTTAGTAGCTAAAGCCACACTAGCATAAAAAAAAACTATAGCTACTAAAGTAATACTAAAAAGTAGCCTAAAAACTAAAAAAAACTACTATAATAAATTAATGAATTAAAATATAATAATACTATAAGAAAGGGACTAACTTATATAATAAATTATTATTTTTATTAAGGGGGGCATTAACCTATAAAATAAAGTTAAATATAAATATATTAATATTTATAAAATTAGCTATTTATATATTATTAGTCACGGTGGTTTACTTAATAATTATTTTAAATAATTAATAAGCTGCCTTTAAAATAATAAGCTTTTTATAAGCATATAAATTATTAGCTTTTACACACATGGTATTAATAATATTAAGAATATTTTATAGCTAGTTACTTATTAAGGTAATATTAATAGTTATATACTTTAAAAGCACCCTTTTTATATTATAATAAAACTAGCACTTCCCACCCCTTAAGTAATTATATATAAAGGCTTTTATTTTAATATTTATAATAAATATATTTTTATTATAACACCCCGCGGTAATAATATATATAATATATTATAAAATATAAAAATTAAGTAGTAAAGCTATAAAGCCCAGGGCTAGTAAAAAAATATTAATAAAAGCTTTATTAATAGGGGTAGTAAGGGCGGCGGAGGTAGTAATAGTAGTAATAATAGTAAGGGCATGTAAATAATAAAATTAAGTTATTTTAATAACTAGTATATTAATAGTTATTAATATATAAGTAAAGGGTAGGAAAATATAATCCTATATATTAAAGGTAAAATAAAAAGTAAAGGCTAAAATTAAGGCTTAACTACTATAATAAAAAAATATAAAATAAAATACTATAATAAAATAAATAACTATTAATAATAGTATTTAAAGCGTAATATAAAACTATATTATATATTAAAATAAAAAAAATATAAAGCAAAGGGCGAGCGTGAAAAATTTTTAAAAAAAAATAAGGTTAAAAACACGCGGTATAATAAAAACTATAATAAAAGTAAACCATGTTTAATTTAATTACTAAAAATAGTTTTAAAAATATAAAAATAATAAGAGCTAAATATAAAAAGCTTATTAGCTAAATTAAAAAAGCAAGTGCGTAGTAAAATATAAAAAAAATAAATAAAAGGCTAATATAATAACATGTTAATAACTAAAATAAAATAATTATATATTATAAATAACTGCTAAAAGTATTAAAAAAAGTATAAAAATAAAAAAATTTAGCTATTTAAAGCTTAAAGCTTTATTATAAAAATTAAGTATAAAATAAAATAAAATATACAAGCCTAATAATATTAATATAAAATTAATACTACTAAGATAAATAATATAATACTTAAAAAGCATAAAAAAAAGTAAATATAAGGTATTTTAACCCTAAAAATATAATTAAATAATTAAAAAGTAATAAAAATATAATAAAAAGGTGTATACTTATAGTAGGTATTTTTAATTAAGTTATAAAAAAAACTTTAAAAAAAAAATTGCGAGGGCGCTTTAGTATTAAAATTAAAATATTATACCTAACTATTATAGGTAGTAATACTATA
>NW_020797903.1:941378-948176 GCF_003369625.1 Aspergillus mulundensis | reverse complement strand
GTAATAAAAATTCCTATTTATTAAAAAACTTACTAAAAACCTAGTAACATGTTAGCCTAATAAAACTATAATATAAATAATTAATACTTTTAAATTTATAAACCTTATTACTAATAGCTTGGAACTTATTATTAACATGGTTTATATATTTATTATTATAAATAAAGCTATATAAAAATTATAAAAAAAACTTGCTTTTAAAGTTAAAAAAAGGGATGCTTAAAATTTAATAAATTATTTAAGCACTTCTAGCGGTAGAAAGGTAGTATATTAGTAAGTAAAATTATTAAATTTTATATACCTAGTATTAAAATATTTATATAAGGAATTTTTTACCTAGCTAATAAAGGTTTATAATAATAATATAAATATACTATTTTTTAGGGATAATCCAGCCAAGAATTAAAAGTTAGTTAATAACTTTATAAAAAAACTTAACTTTTTATAAAAAGATATTAAATTATAAAAAAATTAAAAATAAATAAAAAGTCCTTAAGTAAGTATTATTTTTTTATAATATTCTTATTATTATTATTACATAAAGCACTTTTCTTAATTTAAACTAGGTATTATTTTTTTTTTTACTTACTAATTAATATTATTTTTTATATTTTTTTTTACTTATTAATAAATATTATTTTTTATATATTACACCATGGCGTTTAGGATTATAACTTTAAATAAAGTTATAAAGTTAAGGGGGATTATTATAGTTAATCCCACGCCATGCTAACTTATACCTTAATTATTAATATATAGTTATTTAGCCTCCCGGCCATCCTTAAATTAATTATTAAGCATCTTTTTCACGGTCATCATGACTTATCCAGGTGTCACCTGAGTAGCTGCCACAACAAGGCATAATTTTATATATTTAAAAAAATATATAACCTTTTAAGTAATAAAAAATTAATTTTATTAAAGTATTACTAGTAATACTTAATAATAATAAATAAATTATTATAATTATTAATTATATAGCAAGCTGGCTAGTTATTAAAGCTATTTTTAATATTAAAAATAAAATAATAATAAAACTTTAATATAAAAAGTTTTTATTTATTATAGGGCTATAGTAAAATTAATATTAAATAATAATTTTAATTTATTATTAAAGGTAGTTACTTATTTTATATAATTATTAAAAATAAAGCACTATATTATTATATTATATTACCTTAAAATAAATAAGTATATTAAGTAATTAAATAAAATTTTTAACTTAATAATTATAAAAATACTATTTAAAAAGCTAATAAGACTATAAAATTAATACCTAAATTAAGTATTATTTATTATATATATTAAAGCATATAGTATTACTAGTATAAGTTTTTTTAAACTTTTATATAGTATTTAACCGCGCCTTTTTATAAATAATATATTTATAAAAATTATTACCACGAAAAAATATATTATTAAGTTATAATATACTTAAATTATTATTAATAAGTACTTATTAACTTATATTATTAAGTAATAATATATTTATAATTATAAGATAAAGTATTACCTATTTTAAAAAAATAATTAGGTTTTAGTTAAAAATAAAAACCTATAAAAATTTAATATTAAGTAGTTTAAACCTTATAAAATATTAAAATTATACTTACTTAATATATATATTATTATTAAACTAAATAAATATGTTATTTATAATCTTATTAATAAATAATACCTTATTTATATAGAAGTTAATAATTTAAAAAAGCTTTAAGTAAATATATAATTATAAAAAGCCCTTAAAAAGTAAGGCTAAAAAATTATAAAATTAATTAAGGTATAATAAACTATTAATATTATTAAGCCTTTAATCCCCTTTTATTTTAACTTATTAATATAAATAAGGGTAAAATAAAATAAGCATAAAAATAAAAAATTATTCTTAAACTAAGTAAAAAAGGGTACTATTATTAATAAACTTATTACTAAAAATAAAAAGCATGTTAAAAAGGTAAAAGCTTTTAAGGCTAGTAATACTTTAGTAATAAAAATATTATAAATAAAAACTTATAACCCTATTTAATATATATTTTTAAAGTTAAAACTAAATAAAAAATAAACTTTAAAAAAAGACTTATTAATTTTAATTAATAATTTAGTAAAAAAATTTATTAATAAATATTGAAAATACTAACCTTTGCGGGATACTAAAAAAACTAGTACTAAGTATAACTTTGCTATTATTATTTTAAACTATTATATTTAAAAGGGAAGTATTTTATAAAAAAAAGTATAATACCTATGCCAGGGAGAAGCCCTAGCAAGTAACTTATTAATATTTTATTTATTATTTAAAAAAAAATTAAAACTAACCTACGCCTTATTATTATTATAAATAATATTATTAGCCTTATTATTAAAAGCAGCCTTATGGACCTTTAATTTTTTTAAACTACTTAAAATAAAAGCTACCTTAAATATTTAATAGTCTGCCTTTACCTTATTAAAATTAGTATTAATATTATTAAAAGCTGCCTAATTTTTTACAAGCCTTATTTTTTTATTTACCACTATTTTTTTTATTAGTATTTATTTTAATATTATTATTTTTGTTAAAACTAGAGTAAGGTATAATATTATTACCTAAGACTTTATAAAAATAATTAGCTTTTTTTTAAACCTTAAAAAAGTATTTTTATACCTTTTAATTAAGCGCTGCTTTTAAGCCTGGGACACTTAATATTAATAATTAAAAATATTATCAACTAACTTAAAAAAGGGGACTTACCTTTTATAAATATTAAAAAAGGACCGGCGCTAGTAAAAAAATTTAAAAAAATTAAGTTAGTATATATTTTAATATTAATAGCATTAATCCTTATATTAAAAATTTTTTTAAAAAAAATAATTAAAGGTAAAAGGGCGCTTACCTATATTTATTAAATTCAAAACTTAAAGCTACTTTATATTTAAAAAAAAACTATTTTATTTAAACTTTTACTTTAGGGTAAGGTTTAACTAACTTAAAAATATTATTAATATTATTAGGCTATATTAATAATCCTAAGGGGCTAGCAGCGGGATAAAAAAAAAGTAAAAAAAAAATAGCAAGGGCAAGCCTTAATATAATAGCTTATTTATATTAATAAATTAAATTTTAACTTATTTTACTTAGGTTAATTTTAAAATAAAGTAAGTAATAATATATTATTAAAAAGCCTTTAAATTATTAAGTTTTAGTATAAGCGCTTTTAAACTTTTTTACATTATAATAAAAAAAGGCTATAATAAAAGTTTTTTATTTATAGGATTATAAGGTAGTATAGTAAACTTTAGTATAAAGGCTAGAACTTTTTTAAAAAGCTTAAAAAAAAGTAGGTACTAGCTTTAAAATAGCATGTTATTTTTTAAAAAATTTAAAGGCTATTTTAAAGTTATTAATATTATTAATTATATTATTAAAATTTTTAAACTTTATTTTCTTTTTATTACTAGGGTTTAAAGTTTTTAAAATAAAGAATTATATAGGCTTATTTTTACCTTTACTAAGTAATTAGTAATTTTAGTTAAAAGCCTTATTAAAATTTACTTATTTTTTTAAAGCTTGTTTAGCTAATGCTACTACTTGTTTTTTTATTTTTTAAATTTTTTTTATTTTTACTGCCTGGATTATAGTATTAAAACTACCATGTTTCTTAATAAACCTATAAGTTATTAATAATTAAGCACGATAAAAAAACTTATATTAATAATCTTTTATTTTACTTAGCAAGCTAAGGGTTTACCTTTACCTAAAAAATACTAACCTTGCTAGTAAGTAAATATATAATAGGTATAAGCCCCTTAAAAACGCGCGTGTTTTTTAATTTTAAGGGCCTGTATATAAGTTATAAAAATTATCTTAAATAATATTTTATACTTAGTATAACTTACTACCTACTTAAAAATAATGCCCTATTATTATAAAAACATAGTAAATTACTAATAAAAATCTTTAATTATATAAATTTCCTGCTTGCTACGCCATGTAAAGGCCTAATTTAAATTTTTATATATAAAAAAAAGCTTTAAAAGGCTTTAATAACTTATAAGGTTTTATAAATATAATAATATATTAGCTTTTATTATTATTAACTAAGTTAAAAAAAAGTACTTACTAAAAAAAGACACGGGAAAATTATTAGTTATTTTACTATTTTTACTATTTATATAGCTAGTTTAAACCTTTTTTTTAAAAAAAAGGGAGTTATAGTAATATTTTACTTATATCTTATAAGTGAAATACCAAACTTTTTAAAAGCCATAATTAAAAAGATTTTAATAAAAAAGGGGATTAAAAAAAAGCTAAAGTTTTAAAAAAGCTTTTAAAAGTTTTAAAAAAATAAAAAAGAGAATAAGAATGTAAGACCAACAAGTCTTGAAGATCTTTACTAACAATAAAGATATTAATAAAGGAATTTAATTAATAAAAATAAAGTATTTTAAACCCCGCTAGATAATATTAAAAAGTTACTTAAAAATCTAAAAAAAGGCTGGCCTTAAGGCTATTTTTATAAACCTTTAAGCTATGCTTAAGCTATTTTTAACTAAAAAGTAAATATAAGTTTAAATACTTTATACATGGGTCCTTACTTTAGCCTATATTTAAGGCTTATTTTAACCTTGCTTAACTAATAGCTAAAACCTTAAATACTAATAATTTAATTAAGTTATATAACTTAATATAATAATAAGGTATGCCAAGCCCTTGGCGGCCTAAGGCTAAAGTTTAGGTTACCTAAGGTACTAACTTTAAACTAATAATAAATTAGCTTTAATAATATTAAATAAAAAAATATTAGCCCTAATAATTTTTTTTTTTAATTAAAGGGTTGTCCGCGACCCGCCGCTAAATTAAAAAAAGATAATAATAAAACGCCATTATTATTATTAATATTAATATTAAATACAGCTTTATTATTAACTTTATTAAAGTATTATTTAATATATTAAATTTAGTATTTTATTCTTATTGTTTATAGCGCTTTAAATAAAATATAATATTTATTTATAATTAAAAAAAAAGATAGTGTTTTAACAGTGCCTGGTATAAAAGTATAAATTATAGTATAGTTTATAATTTTATAAATTTTTAAACTTATTAAATTTTTTGCTAAATAAAAAATTACCTTTTTTTATTATAACTAAAAGAAAAGTTTTTTTAGGCACTGCCCTAGCTTTTTAATAAATAAAAAAAAGTATCTTACTATAATTATAATAATTTAAAATACCCCTACCTCCGCCCCTTATACTTTTACTATAATATAGTTATAAAACCCCTTTAATATAGTATTTTTTATTAACTTTAAAAGCCCTTAGTATTATTAATTTTTTTATACCTATTTTTTTTAGGTTTAATAACTTTAATTTTAATTAGTTCTTGGGTAGTAATAATAATAATAATAACTAGTAAAACTTATATTTAATAAGTGCTTTTAAAATATATAGTAAAGTTATGGGTAATAATTTAATAAGTTTTTTTTACTTTAATAATTATTAACTAGTAGTACTTTGCTGGCACTTTATTAAATATATTAACTTTTAACTTTATAATAATTATTTTATTATTTAATTATAGCCCCTGCTTTTATTAACTTACCTTTTTTTATTTTACCTAGTGCTGTGCTAGCTGCTATTATTATTAATACTTTTATTATAGGTTTTATATTACTATTTTTTTAGGCTTTTTCTCCCCCGGCCTCCGGCCTTTTTTTTATAAGTATATTTTATTTTTAACTAGTTTGCTGGTAAAATAGCTTTAATATAAATATTAATTAATAAAAAATAGGTTTGCTTGCGGTGCATAAAATATATTTAGGTATATAAAAATAATAAGTTAATTAGTAGCCTTAACTAATATATTTATCTAGCTATTAAGTATAATTATTTTTATTATATTTATAATAAGGGCACCTGTCTTCCCTTATTATTTTATATAAAAAAATATTACCTTTTTATAATAAATAAACCCTGCCAACCATAATAAATATATTTATTACTAAAATATATTTATATATTAAGTTAAGTTAATAATAAAGGCTTATAAAAAAAGATAAGTACTAAGGTCTAGGTTATAAAAATATTAGCTTTAGCTATTTAAAAGCTTATATAATTTTTTTAGCTTGCTATTAAATAGCCCCCGGCCTATTTTAATAATAGTTAAAATAATTATTAGTTTTTTAATATTTTTTTTTAAAAAATAAGCCTGTTACGCCTTTTTTTTTTAAAAATACTAGGTATAAAAAAATGCTTGTAAAGGCCCCTACTCCTGCTTTTAATATTAAATAATAATTTTTTATTACGGCCTTTACCATGTAACTAGTTATTATTTTTTTTTTAAAAAAAAATAAAAAATCCCTTTTTTTTAATATTTTAACTTTAATATAAACATAGTCCTTTATTTTAAATTATAATTTAAAATAAATTTTAATATTAAGCTAGTAGTAATCCAGCTATAGTTTATTAAATTTTAAAATTTTATAAAAAAATAAAAAAAAAAAATTACTTTACTTATAGCCTTAGGTATAATCTTAAAGTTTTATAAAATAAAAAATTTTGCACCCCTTTTTAAAGTTATAAGTAATTAATAATAATTAAGTAATAATTTAATAATTTTTTAATAATGCTAGTAGTTTATTAAACCTTAAAACCTAGTAAAAAAAAGTATTTAACTTAATAAAGTTATTACCTTTTTTTTAAACTARTAGTAAACTAGTATTATTATAACTAGTTTTTTATAATTTACTAGGGCTTTTTATACATGCTTAAAATTAAAAAGTAGTTTTTATAAGTTTTTATAACTAGGCCAGTCCTTTT
>NW_020797903.1:937146-941058 GCF_003369625.1 Aspergillus mulundensis | reverse complement strand
AGCGTGCTAGTAATAAGTATAATACCTAATTATTTTATTAATAATTATAATATATATATAAATATATTTTAAATGTTTAGTTCTAGCGCTTAATTTAACTATTTAATTAAAAATAATATACTATATTAAGTTATTACTTAATATATAATACTTAATAAAAGGCTATTTAATACTTTAAAATAAAAAGTAAATTTTAATTTATTACTATGCTCCGGGGCAACCTTATATTATATATAATTTTTTTTAATAAATAGGTTAGCTAACTTTTCCGCAGTAATTTTATTAGTAATAAAAAATATTTTTTTTTTATTAAATTAATTTATAATTACTAAAATTATGTTATAAATGCGCCCTTTATACTTTAATAAAAATAAGTTAATAATAAAATTTATAAAAATATTTTTTTATAATATATTTAATATTAAAAAAAATATTAAATTTTTTTAAGGTAATTACCTTAAAACCTTAAACCTTTAATATAAAAAATATTTTTTAATATATATACATGTATTTTTACTAAGCTTTTTTTTATTAAAACTTATAAGTAAGTAATTTAATAATTTTTTTATAACTAAAGTAGCCTGTATAAAAATTATTATAATATTATTTTATAATTTTATATTATAATATAGGCATAAAAAGTATATAAATAATATTTTTATAAAAAAAAGTTTTTTTTTTATATTATTTAATAATAAAAAAGGCCTGCCCTAAATTAATAAAAATTATATTTTTAAGTTATTATTATAATTAACTAGCAAGAATATTTTTTTATTAAGCTATAATTAATTATTATTAAAGGGTATTTATAATTAGTTTAATAATTTTTTTTTTATTTATTACTTTTATAGTAAATATTTTAAGGCTTAAAATTTTTAAATACTTATAAGCCTAACCACGTGAAAAAATAGCTAAGTTTTTTAATATTATTTTAATAATAATTTATTAAAAAAATAAATTTAACTTTTTTTATAAAGTAAGAAGCATTTTAATATAATACTTTTTATTTTTTATTATATAATTTAATTATTATAATAGCGTATTTACTAAATTATATTTACTTAATTTATACTTAATTTTAAAATTATAAGCTATAAGTAATTTTACCTATTATACCTACCTTTAATTTAAAATCTTTATTATAAAAAAATAATATAGGTTATTATAATTATATTATATATATATAAAATATAAAAAGCCCTTAAAATAATAATACCACTTTTTAAAGTACTTAATTATTATAAATAATTTTTAATTATAAACCTTATAGTAAAGCTTTAGCTTATATAATTAATAAAAATAAAAGGCTATAGGGCGCTATTAATCTTATTTTTTTTATTAAGTAATTTTTTTTACTTTAGCTATATAATAATTTTAATAATAATAAACCTTAATATATTAATAATAATTAAAATTTTTTTAAGATTAAAGTGCTGTAGTACCAGTGGTTTAATAAAGTTTAACTTAATTTTTTTAAATATATTTTTTATATTAATAAGAAATAAAAAAGGCCTGCTTTTATATTTTTTTATTATTTTTACTAAAAGTTAGGTTATTAAATATGTTACTTTAGTATAATTAAAAATAAAATATTAAAAATAGTTTATAAAGCCTAAAAAAACCTATAACTTATAAAATAATCTTAATTTTAGCTAATTAGTAATAGTCTAGCTGTCAGGGCCGGAGCCGAGGGCTCCGGGCTGCCAAGCCCGGGCGCGGCCTAAAGGAGTTAGGTGTCGAGCGCTAGCGGGTTGGTGGGGCAAGCTAGTTGTCAGGTGACCAGAGGAGAGTGGATACATCCATGGAATCAGGATGGCTAGGCCTAAGCCTAGCCATGTTGGCCTTTTGGCTACCGTCACACCACCATTTCCCGATTAGGAAGGTGAAGATCGCTGGCTTGACACTAGCTATAGTTTAAATTAATAAATATTTTTTTTTTAATAATAAAGCCTAAAAACTTTACCTTTTTTTTATAAAAACTATATTTTAATAACTTTATATATAAATTATATTTTTTTAATTAATTAAAAACTTTTTAAACATGGTGCACATGTTTTTTTTTATTTTAAAAAAATAAAAATATTATTAAGGTAAATAATATAAAACTTATTAAAAATCCCACTTATAGCTATATTTATATAAAATTAAAATATAGCTAGTGTATTTATTAAGCTAAAGGGCATAATTATATACTTATAGTAATTATAATAAGTTTAAAATACTATTTTTTTTATTTTTTTTTAATTTATATCTTATAATACATGTTATATAAATTTAGCTTAATAAAATATTATATATTTACTAGCTAATTTATTAGCTTGTTAATATATAGTAATAAATAATAATTTTTATTAGTTATTATATTTAATTTATAGTAATTAATATAAAAATATAAAAATTTATTAAATTTTTAAATAAAAAGTATTAGCACTTTGGTACTACTTTAAAATAGCTTAATTTATTTTTTTAAGTATTTTATTAAAATACTTTTTTAATATTTATAACTTATATTAAAAAAAAACTATAAATAAAACCTTATAAAGGCTTTTTACCTTTTTTTAATAAAATTTTATACTTTACTTTATTAATTAAAAGTTAAGTAGCTTTTTATTTAAAAAAAACTTTACTTTAGTAAATATACTAGGGTAGCAGGACTATTTTTACTTTTTTTTTTAATTTTTTTTAATTAATAAAATATTATAAGTACTAGTTTTTTATATATAATTTTTATAAACTTTTATAATATTTTAATTTTAATAAAAGGTATATAATTTTACTAGGTTTATTTTATTATAATAAAATAAAAATTTAAATTTACTTTAATTATTTAAGGACATTCTAGGACTACTTAATAATTTTTATAAATAAAATTAATAATATAATATACTAAGTTAAATATTTTTATAACTTTTTTTAAATTATAAACTTAAATACAAGCCTATAAACACCTGTAGTAAAAAGTAAAAAATATTATTAATATATTAAACTAGTTATATTATATAGTTAGTATTTATTTTAATTTTTTACTTTTATAAATATTAAACTAAAATAAAATTAATATTAACCTTAATATTAAATAATGCTTTAAATTATTAATTTACCTTATTTTTTTATATTTTAAGGTTTATAAAAATAAAAAAAGTAGTTTTCTTTTTTAAATTATATAACTTTAATAACTTAAGACTAATAAATTACTATTTATTTTTTACTAATTTTTTTTAAGTTTTTTTTTTATTTAAACAAGCCTTTAATAAATAGCTTAATTTACTATAATTAAAATAAAGGCCCTTTTTCTTACAACACTTTTTTTTTTAAAAAAGTAAGTTATTACTTTTTTTTTACTTTTTTCCCCCCCTTTTTTAAAAAAGCCGCTTTACCGCCGTTCTAGTTTTATTTTAAGTTATTTTTATTTTTTTATTTTTAAAGTTAAAACTAGCTTTAAACTTTTTTTTTAATTTTTAAGGCTTTATTATGCTTAATAATAAACTTTATATAAATTATTATTATATTTATATTAATTATAGTTTTTAGGGAGGTTTTTAACTTTTTTAAGTATAAGTAAATATTTTTATTATAAGTTTTAATAAGTACTTACACCCTAAACTTTAAATTATTAAAGTATAGGCCTAATTTTATAAAATAAAGTTTTTAAAAAATAATATTTTAAGTACTTTATTATTTAATTAAAAAATACTAAGTAATATAATAGCCCTAGTTTATTACTAGGTTAATTTATATATATATAAATTTTTTAAAATTTACCTAGGTTTATTTATTATTTTAAAATTTAACTTAACCTTTTTAATAATTACAGGCATTTTTTAAAGTATTTTAAATAATAAATATAATTTTTTTATTATTTATTTAAAACCTTTTAGGGGTGTTATAAAAGTAATTTTTTAAATTTTTAAA
>NW_020797903.1:929253-936886 GCF_003369625.1 Aspergillus mulundensis | reverse complement strand
AAATATTATTATTAAAAAAGTTTAAAAAATAGTAGGTATAAGTAACTTTAATTATAAAATTAATAAGTTTTAAAATTTTTTATTAATAATAAAAATATTAATAAAAAATTTAATTAATAAAAATAAAGTATTTTAAACCTTATTAAATAATATTAAAAAAGTTACTTAAAAATTTAAAAAAAAGGCTAGCCTTAAGGCTATTTTTATAAACCTTTAAGCTATGCTTAAGTTATTTTTAATTAAAAAATAAATATAAATTTAAATATTTTATATATAAGTTTTTACTTTAACTTATATTTAAAACCTATTTTAACCTTGCTTAATTAATAGCTAAAACCCTAAATATTAATAACCTAGTTAAATTATATAATTTAATATAATAATAAAATATGCCAAGCCCTTAGTGGCCTAAAATTAAAGCTTAGGTTACCTAAGGTGCTAACTCTAGACTAACAGTGGATTGGCTCTAATAACATTAAATGGAAAAACATTGGCCCTGACAAAGAAAAAAGGTGGTATTTATTAATAAAAATAATAATATTATAGTAGGGGTATTATGTAGCCGCGTATAGCGTGACAAGTTAGAATATAGTTAATTTATGTATCTCCTACCTTTAGGCTAGCTAGAATACGCTATATATAGGCGGTAAATAAAGGCAGAATACCCGTCCCACAGGAATAAAAAAATATAACTAGGTTATAATACCTAAAAAATAAAAAGTTAATATTCTTGTTAAGCAAAAAATAATAAAGCCTAAGTGTAAAAAAAACATAAATAGTAAGAAAACAAGAAATAGCATACAACGCCTTAAAAAATACAAGAATTATATATAAAAGCAAGATAATATTCTTTAAAAAAAAATATAAAGCACTAAAATGCGTAATACACGCAAAGTAAAATAAACTAGGCAAAGCCTTATTTTTTTAAGATATTTTTTATTCTGCCCGGCAAACCCTAGTCTTAAATTAGTTTATTAAAAATATTGCTATTTTTAAAAAAGTAAAGTTTTATTTAAGCTAGCACGTAGCGCCCCTTTTTATTAAATAACTAGTTTTTATTTATAAATTTAGGCACTTTATAAATTAAATACTTAAAAGGGTTGCCCTAAGGGTACTTTAAATTATAGTTTTAATATAATTTAAACTTTAAATATTTATAAAGTCCCTGTAACTTCACGGGCTAATTTATAAATTATTTAGGTAGGTTATTAATAAAAATTACCATGCAAAAATACTTGGCGGTAAACTATATAACTTTTATACTTTAATTAACCTAGTTAATCTATTTTTTTTCTACCTATTATAAAAACATTTTTATGTTTTTTAAATAGTAGCTAATAATTAGTAGGAGTTTTTAGTTATTTAGTTACTTATTCTTATTTTTATTACTTTTAAAAAAATAAATATTTTATGTAGTTTATTAAAAATAGCTTTATTTTTTTTTAAAGCAAGCCTGTTTTTTTAGCTTTCTTTAGCAGCTTTTATTTTTAGTATCTTAATTTATTTATTAAGGCCAGGAATAATAATATTTTATAATTTTTTAATTTTTTAGGAATTTTTATTATATATAACTACTTGTTCCTTTTAGTTTATAAGCTTTTTAGGAAAATATACTTAATATATTAGTTTATTTTACCCTTGTAAATTATAATTCCTTTTTAATTAAAAATATAAAACATCTTTTTATATTTATTATTAAGCTTTAAGCTATAATTAACTATATTTTATTTATTAACCTACTTTGTGTACTAGTTTTTAAAAATAAATTTTTTATAATTTTTAGGCAAGAGATTCTCGTGCTTATTAAAAAGGTAAAAAAATAAATATTTAAGCTTTTATTTATATATATTAATATAAAAATTAACTATTTTATTTAAAAACTTTTTAATAATATTAATAAAATATAACTTATAATTTTTAGCCAGCTAGTATAATATTTATAATTAGCTTAGCTTATTTATATAATTATTATAGGGGATAATCTTACTTTTTTTATTATTATATTACTTAAACTTTTATAACGCAGGTTATAAAAAAAAGGCTTATTTTATTATTTAAAGGTGGTATTAATATTACCATGGGCCTAAAAACCTTTTTTAAGTTTATTTATTAAATATAATTTTAAATTTAGGTATACACGGCTAACTTTTACACCTAGGGCTTTAATAGTTTATTAAATAGGTATTATTAATAAACTAGTAGGTAAGGTAAAGTTTAATAAGTTAGTTATAGTAATATTAATACTATAAAAATTATTATAAAAAAAGTAAAATAAAATTTTTTTATATTTTTACTAGTATTATATTTAGTTTTATTTTATTTATATTTTTATTTAATAAGCTTTATAAATAATAAGATATTTTTACTTTTTTTTAAGTTTTTTATAATTTATACTATTTGCACTGGTAAAGGCCATGCTAAATATAGTTTTAAAGTTTATTATATATTTAAAGGTAAACAAGCTTAACTTAGAAGGTGTATTAAATTTTAAGTAAACTACTAATTATAGCAAAGGCCTAAAAATAGGTTTTATAAAAATAATTTTTAAGTAGCTAGCAAGTGTTTTTTTTAAAAATAATAAAGTTTTTTTTTATTATATAAAATATATAATAGGGTTTAATACTAAAAAAACATGTTATAAAAAAAGGGTAAATAAAAAATTTAAAAAAATGGTATAGTAATATAAAAATAAAAAAAAATATAAAATAAAGCATAAATAATTAAATAAAATAAATATAATAAAATAAGTATAATAAGTATAAAACTTTCCTACTAGGCTATATTTCTAGTAGCCTTAAATAAATAGTTTTTATTAAATTTAAATAATAACTTAGTATATTTAAAATTATCACGCCTTACCTATTAATCCTTATTTATTAAGTATCCCTTTTAATAAATAAAATATTTTAAAAAGGGTGTTTTTTGTTTCCTGTAATAATAAACTTGTTTATTTAGTAATTTATTAACTTTATAAATATTATAATTATTAAAAAAATACTTATTTATTAAAGGTAGGGGTTTAAAGTATTTTTAATTTTAAAAATTAGCTTTACTAGGCGCTAGCTTAAGCTAGGTAATTAAAATTATTAAATATATTTTTTATATTAAGGGTAATTTACCAAGGTAATATATTAGTTATTTTATATATTTAAGTATAGTAAACAAGCTAGCTAGTTACTTTAAAAATTTAAAAAAAAAATTATTTAAAATAGGTAGTTAGTAACCCTTATATAATTTTAAATATATTTAATTATTAATATTAAAGACTAAAGTGTTATGGTTTTTATTATACATACTTTTTATATAAATTAAAGTAAATTTTATTACTTCCTCCGCGTTAAAGCAAGCTAAAAAGTTTTATTTAAATATATTTTATAATAAATTTTAAGGGAAGCGTAACTTTATACTAAATAATAATTTATAAAAAGTTTATTTAATTAAACCACTTAGTAAAAAATTTATAATAAATATAATTAAAAGTAATAATAAAAGCCATGGCAGGCCTTATATAATACTATACCTTAATATAATTTTAATTTATTATATTATTTTTTTTAAATTAATTAATAATTTATAAATAGCTTGTTATTAAGTAATACTAAAAAATTTTTAATTTATTTAGCATGCCCTTTTAAAATTTATTAAAAAAAATTTTATTTTTATTAAAAATAAAGGCATGTGGCATGCCCTAGTTTATACTTTATAAATAATTAATTAATATATATTTTTATTTATATATTATAAATATTATTTTTTTTAGTAAAATCCTTATATATTTTATAAATTTATTTACTAGGACTAATGTTAAGTTAAAATTAATATTATTTATAAAAAATTTAGGCCTACTATTTAAAGTGTAGTAATATTTAAAAAAAACTATTATAAAATTTATAATAATTATATTAAAAAAACCAGTGCTAGAATAATTAGCACTAATAAATTATAGGGCTAGTAATATTAAACTTTATTTTTTTAAATATAATAGGTATTTTATAATATACTACCTTAATAGCTTTTATTTTTTATATAATACCATGCCTTTTATAGTTTTTTAGTATAGCTTAATACCTTAATAATTATACTTATTATAAATTATTCTAAAAATATTTATAAATATAAACCTTAGTAAATATAACCATGGCTTTTTTTATATAACTAGCTTGCTATTTAGGCCTTTAAATATATTATTTTTTAGTATAAAAAGTAAGCTATTTTATATATATAAAAAAATATAGTCCTTATTTTTTTTAATTAATACTAAAATTATAAATGCCCAAGAATTATCTTTATACTATTACTAAATATATTTTTTAAACTTTTTAAATATTTAAATCAAAAAATAGTATAAAGTATATTTAAATTTAGGGTCTGCTTATTAAGCAAGCCTTTTTTTTAAAAAAAAAAGTTATAAAAGGGCGTCTGGTATAATATTATTTTAGCCAGGTTTATAAAAAATATATATATTTTTAAATTATTATATATAATAACTTGCCCTAATAAGGTATAAATTATAATTTTTTAGGGTAACTAAATTAAAAAATATTTATTTAAATATACTAATTATTATAGCATAATTAATATAAATAATAACTTATAAAGTAGCCTTTACTATATACTTAATTTTATATAGTATTTAAACTAGGCATAAAATTTTAAGCTTAGTAAATTAATAAAACTACTTTAGCTTAATTAATATATAACTTAAAAATATTACTAGTTACACGCGCGTATAAGGCAAAAATAAAAAAATATTTATATAATTATAAATATTAAAAAAATGGTAAACTAGCATACCATGCCTGTAATAAAATATATTTAAATTAATATATAATATTATAAAGGGGTTAAAATATTATAAAAATTAGGGTTATTTAAACTAGTCCTAGATATTTTAAAAGGCTACTAGCTTAATTTTTAAAAATTTTATTACTAGTATAGCCTTGGCATATTTTTAATAAGCCTAGCCCTTTAAAAGGGCGCCCTTAAGTAATATAGTTTTTTTAGCTTATAAAGGCTTAATATAAATTATATACTCTTTAATTAATAAGTAAAACTAGCTTATAAGCCTAATATAATATTTTAGTTATTTTAATATTTATAAAAACTTTAAAATAAAAATAGTTTTTAATTTTTTTACTAAAGTTATAAGCCCTAGGGCGTTAACATGCTATTTAAAAAATAAATTAATAAAAATTTTATAAAGGCCTTGGCGGGCTCTAGCTTAATATTTATATTTTATAAATATTAAAAAATAAGCTTTAAATATTATAAATATTTATCTAGTATATAAAAAGTAATAATTATATTATTAATATATACCCTTATAAATTCTTGGTATTTATATAAAAATAAGTTTATTTATTATTAAATATATAAAATAAACTTAATATAACTTATAATAGTAACTTAAAATACTTCCTGGCTATAATAAGTAATTATTACTAAGTAATTTTAATATATAAACTTTATTAGCTATTAATAAAAAACACTTATAAGTATTAATAATTATAATAAACTAATAACCACGCACAAGCTTTAGTATATTAAATTATATTAAAATAGGGTATATATTTAATTTAAATTTTTTATTAATAGCCTAAAGGTTTATAATAATATAACTTTTCTATTTTTTTTTATAATATTTTAAGGTTAATAATTATATAGTATACTATAAAAACTAAAAACCTAGTTAGGGTGTGACTTAGCACCTTTACTATTTTTTTACTTATATAACAGGTTAAATATTTTATTTATTATTTTCTTATTTTTTAAGTTTACCTTATAAATTCTAGGCCGCGGCAGCCATTTTTACTATTTATTTTTTATTAAGATTTTTATAAACTATTTTAAAAAAATACACACTATACTAACATTTAAATTATTAGGGGTGGCCTAAATATTAAAGTAATTTACTAAATCTTAAAAATAAAAAAGGGTACCCTTATTTTAATAGTAAACTATTATATTATTAAATAAAATAGCCATATTACCTAAAAGCATGTTGCGCTTATTTAGTAAGTTTATAAAATTTATATATATTTTTAATTTTAGTGTTTTTAGTATTTAAATTTTTAAAACTACTATTATTTTTTATTATATTTTTTTTATTTTTTAAATCACTTGCTTGCCCGGAATAAGTTAGGCTATTTTTTTTTATAATTTATACTTTTTTTTATTTTAAAGCTACTTTATAAGCTTAAATATACGCATGCTTAATATATTTTTAATAAAAATAATTTAATCCCTTTTTTTTACTATATAAGCTGCTTGTAGGAATAGATAGCATATTTTTTAATTAAAAAATTATATTATTTAAGCTTTTTTAGGCCTGTTTTATAAGCTATTTTTTTTTAAAAAAAAAATAGGCATTCCTGCGCGCTAGTTTAAAAAGTTTATTAAAAGTTTAAAAAATATTTATATAAAAACTAATATTAATTATTCCTAAACATGCATAACGCGCTATTTTTACTAAGTATATTAATTTATTAAAAGCTAGCATAAAAAAAAGAAATTATTTACTAGGTAGGTAAAAATACTTAAATATTTATTATTAATATTTATGTTCCTTTTAGCAAACCGGGCAGGTTTAAATAAGAAATTTATATACTTTAATAATTTTAATTTTATAATAATAGGCACGTGGCTCTAAAAGTATAAAAATAATATTATTATTTAAAGTATATAAATAAGGGTGCTAGTAAATTATCCTATACTTATATTTTTTTATATATAATAAAAATAGCAAGATTCCTATATAAGCCTATTATAATTATAAATTAACTATTAAAAATAGTAATATTTTTTAGCAAGGGTTTTTATGTTTAGTAAGAGGTTTATACTAGTATTTTTAATTAAAAATACTATAATAGGGACCTTTATAAATAAGTTTTTATATATAATAAAACTTAAAAAGTATAAGTTAAATATAGCATAAAAATTAAAAAAAATATTAAAATTAATACCTTTTACTATAATTTTATATTTAGCCTTGGTAATAACCATGTTAGGTATACTTTATAAAAAAGCTTTATTTTTTATAAACTAGGAATATCTTATATTTAAAACCACCTTTTTATAATATTTTATTATATTTAGGCCTATTAGTACTACCATGCTACTATAAGTGCAAAGTATATGTCAGGGCCAATGTTTTTTTGTTTAATATTATTAAAGCTAATCCACTATTAGTTTAAAATTAGCGCCTTAGGTAACCTAAGCTTTGGCCTTAGGTTATTAAGGCTTAATATATTTTATTATTATATTAGGCTATATAACTTAACTAGGTTATTAATATTTAAGGTTTTAGCTATTAATTAAGTAAGGCTAGGGTAGGCCTTAARTATAAGTTAAAGTAAAAATTTATATATAAAGTATTTAAACTTATATTTACTTTTTAGTTAAAAATAGCTTAAGCATAGCTTAAAAATTTATAAAAATAACCTTAAAGCTAGCTTTTTTTTTAAATTTTTAAATAACTTTTTTAATATTATTTAACAGGGTTTAAAATACTTTATTTTTATTAATTAAATTTTTTTATTAATATTTTTATTATTAATAAAAATTTTTAAAACTTATTAATTTTATAATTAAAGTTACTTGCACCTACTACTTTTTAAACTTTTTTAATAATAAT
>NW_020797903.1:923615-924863 GCF_003369625.1 Aspergillus mulundensis | reverse complement strand
TTTAATATTTTTTTTAATATTAAATATATTATAAAAAAATATTTTTATAAACTTTATTATTAACTTATTTTTATTAAAGTATAAAGGGCGCGTTTATAATATAATTTTAATAATTATAAATTAATTTAATAAAAAAGTAAAATATTTTTTTATTATTAATAAAATTACTGCAAAGAAGTTAGCTAACTTATTTATTAAAAAAATTATATATAATATAGGGTTGCCCTAAAATATAATAATAAATTAAAATTTACTTTTTATTTTAAAATATTAAATAGCCTTTTATTAAGCACTATGTATTAAGTAATAACTTAATATAATATATTATTTTTAATTAAATAATTAAACTAAGCGCTAAAACCAAACACTTAAAATATATTTATATATATATTATAATTATTAATAAAATAATTAGGTATTATACTTACCGCTGGCATGCTTTACTTATAATAATTTAAAAAATAATTTAACTAGCTATACTTTACTTATAATAAGCTATAAATAAAAACTAGTAATTTTTAGGCTTAAAAATTTTAAAAAATTAATATTTTATTTTTTTATTAAAAAGTGCTTATATTATTTAAAATAACTTTATAAAAACTTATAAAATTATATAAATAAAGCATAAAAAAAGCAAGCACTTTATTATAATTAAAAATATTATTTAATAAAATTTAAGGTTAAAAATAATATTTTAGTATTTTTAAAAAATATTAAATTAATACGCCCGAGTAAAAAACTTAACCTAAAGTATAATAATTTTTTTAAAATTAAATTTATTATTAAAAACTAGGTATATTAGCTCTGGCTTACTAGTATATATAATTAATTAAAAATTTATTTAGTATTTTATATTTTTTTAAAGCTATTTATATAATAAGATAAGCTTAAGGGGAAAAAAAGTAACTACTAACTATAAAGTTAGTTAATAAAAAAAAATAAAAAGTTAAGGCTATTTTTAAAAAATAATAAATTTATAAATATAATAAATTCCTTATTAAGTAAAAGGGCTGGCCTAACTATAAAAACTTATAAAAATTATTTTTTAATTTTAAGCATGCATACAAAGCCCTAGTAAATTATAAAAAACTAGCTATAATAATACTAGTTTATTACTAGTTTAAAAAAAAAAGGTAATAACCTTACTAAGTTAAATACCTTTTTTTTACTAGGTTTTAAGGTTTAATAAACCGCTAGTATTATTAAAAAATTATTAAACTATTACTTAATTATTATTAATTACTTATA
>NW_020797903.1:907415-922315 GCF_003369625.1 Aspergillus mulundensis | reverse complement strand
TTATAAATAAATATTATATTTTATTTAAAGCGCTATAAATAATAAAAATAAAATATTAAATTTAATATATTAAATAATACTTTAATAAAGTTAAAAATAGTAATAATAAAGCTATGTTTAATATTAATATTAATAATAATAATGGTGTTTTATTATTATTTTTTTTTAATTTAGCGGCGGGTCGCGGATAACCCTTTAATTAAAAAAAAAAATTATTAAAGTTAATATTTTTTTATTTAATATTACTAGAGCTAATTTATTATTAATTTAAAATTAATACTTTAAATAACCTAAGCTTTAGCCTTAGGCCGCCAAGGCTTGGCATACCTTATTATTATATTAGGTTATATAACTTAACTAGGTTATTAATATTTAGGGTTTTAATTATTAATTAAGCAAGGCTAAAATAAGCCCTAAATATAAGCTAAAGTAAGGACCTATATATAAAGTATTTAAATTTATATTTACTTTTTAATTAAAAATAACTTAAGCATAGCTTAAAGGTTTATAAAAGTGGCCTTAAGGCCAGCCTTCTTTTTAAATTTTTAAGTAACTTTTTTAATATTATTTAACAAGGTTTAAAATACTTTATTCTTATTAATTAGATTCCTTTATTAATATCTTTATTATTAGTAAAGATCTTCGAGACTTGTCGGTCTTACAGTATAAAAGTATTTTTTATATAATTTTTATTAAATTTAATAATAATTATGCTTAGTAAAGTAATTATAAAAGTAATATATAAAGCTAATACTAATATTATAATATTATTATTTATATATTAAGCTATAAACTTATATACTTTTTATATATGCATGTGTAGTATATTTTTAAAAAAAAAAATATTTTTATAATATAAGTATAAAATTAAATCCTATTTTTTTTAGTTATTCACGCTTATATTATACATAGCTTTTTTATTTTTAAAAAGTTCCTTGGTAAATATATAGCTAGCCTTTAGGTAATTTATATAATTCTTATTTTTATAATTTATGTTGTTATTTAGCTTGCTATAACTAGAATTTAGCTTATTAAGTATATTATATATTATATTAATAGGCATGGTATATATAGTATTTAAATTAGGTATAATATATATTACAGGCATAGTGTAAGATACAGGGGTAATAATATAAAATATAAAAATAATATAAAAGGCAGGAACTATTTATATTAGTACTTGGGCAGGGGTACTATAAAAAGCTAAATAATTATTTATTTATTTTATATAGCCAGGGGTTTCTTAAATAATTAGCTTAGTATTTATAGTATATATATGGGTTTTTTAATAATTATCCTAATTTTAAAAATAATACTAGTTATATTTATCTTAACCTTATTATTTGCTATAACCCCTATAGCCTATATTATTATTACTAGTATTGTTTATTATAAAAATGTTAGGTATGGCTTGCGGATCAGGTGCTTAATAATCTTAGTAATTACTAGTTTATTATTATTAACCCTGGCTTTGCGGGGCGCGAAACTAGTAGAACATGTATAATAGTTAATTAAAATAATTATTAGTAAGTGTAGCCCGCGTACAGCGTGAAGAGTCAGAAAGTAGTTGATTTTTTTTATTTACCCTATCTACTAATTAAGTAGGCCTTGCGTAGGCAGTGGTAAAATATATAGCTACTTTGCGGTTATAGTGCCTGAAAATTAAGTAATTAATATTCTTATTAATTTAAAACACAAAGTGCAAAGCCATAAAAGCTAAAAAGATAAAAATAAATATTATAATTATATAAAGCACTAAATTTATAGGCAGCACTGCTATTAAATAAATATAAAATATAAGTTATTTTTAAAGTACTAAAGCGTGTTAGTAAAAAATAATTATAAAAAGTGTAATGCACTAAAGCAAACATATAATAAGAAATAATTATAAAAAGTAAAGCGTGTTGGTAAGAAATAATTATAAAAAGTGTAATATACTAAAGTAAATATATAAATAAAAAGTTTAAAATGCTAGGTAGCGGTGTAAATATTAAAAAAATAAAAGCTAATATAAAGTGCATAAGGCGCGTATAGGAAAACTATAAAAAAAATAAAAAATAAGATTTTAAAAAACACGTAAAGTATTAAGCAAAGCCTTACTTTTTTAAAATAACCTTTACTTTACTTAGTAGACCCTAGTCCTAAATTAGTTTATTAAAAATATTATTATTTTTAAAAAAGTAAAGCTTTATTTAAGTTAATATATAACGCCCCTTCTTGCTAAATAATTAATTTTTATTTATAAATTTAGGTATTTTATAAATTAAGTACTTAAAAGGCTTGCCCTAAGGGTATTTTAAATTATATTTTTATTATAATTTAAACTTTAAGTATTTATAAAGTCCCTGTAATCCTACAGGCTAGTTTTTAAATTACTTAAGTAAGTTATTAATAGGGATTACCATGTAAAAATATTTAATAGTAAATTATATAATTTTTATACTATAATTAACCTAGTTAATTTTTTTTTTACTTATTATAAAAAAGTCTTTATATTTATTAAATAATAACTAATAATTAATAAAAGTTTTTACTTGTTTAGTTGCTTATCCTTGTTTTTATTACTTTTAAAAAAAGTAAATATTTTATAAAGTTTATTAAAAAAGCTTTATTTTTTTTAAAGTAAGTTTACTTTTTTTTTAGTTTCTCTTAGCTGCTTTTATTTTTAATATTTTAATTTATTTATTAAGGCCAGGAATAATAATATTTTATAACTACTTAATTTTTTTAGGAATTTTTATTATATATAATAGCTTGTTTTTTTTAATTTATAAGCTTTTTAAAAAAATATATTTAACGCGCTTATTTATTTTACTTTTATAAATTATAATTTCTTGCTAGTTAAAGGTATAAAATACTTTTTTATATTTATTATTAAGCTTTAAGCTATAATTAATTATATTTTATTTATTAACTTACTTCGCGTACTAGTCTTTAAAAATAAATTTTTTATAATTTTTAGGTAGTAAATTCTTGTGCTTATTAAAAAGGTAAAAAAATAAATATTTAAGCTTTTATTTATATATATTAATATAAAAGTTAACTATTTTATTTAAAAACTTTTTAACTTTTTTAATAAAATATAATTTATAATTTTTAGTTAGCTAGTATAATAATTATAGTTAGCTTAGCTTACTTATATAATTATTATATAAAATAATCTTATTTTTATTTATTATTATATTACTTAAACCCTTATAATATAAGTTATAAAAAAAAGCTTATTTTATTATTTAAAGGTGGTATTAGTATTACTATAGGCCTAAAAGCCTTTTTTAAGCTTATTTATTAAATATAATTTTAAATTTAGGTATATATAGCTAACTTTAATACCTAGGGCCTTAATAATTTACTAAATAGATATTATTAATAAATTAATAAGTAAGGTAAAGTTTAATAAGTTAGCTATAATAATATTAATATTATAAAAATTATTATAAAAAAGTAAAATAAAAAAACTTTATATTTTTTACTAGTATTTTACTTAACCTTACTTTACTTACGCCTTTACTTAATAAGCTTTATAAATAATAAAGTATTTTTACTTTTTTTTCCTGCCTAGTTTTTTATAATTTAAGTTAGTAAAAGCTATGCTAAAGGTTTTAAAGTTAGTTATATATTTAAAAGGTGTATTAAACCTTAAGTAAATTATTAATTATAATAGGGGCCTAAGTATAAGTTTTATAAAAATAGTTTTTAAGTAACTAGCAAGCGTTTTTTTTAAAAATAGTAAAGTTTTTTTTTTATTATATAAAATATTAGGTTTAAAAAAGTTGTGTAGTAAAAAAAAGAAGAAAAAAGGAGTTTAAAAAAGACATGTTATATATAAAAAAAAAGGGGTAAATAAAAAATTTAAAAAAAAAATAATATAGTAATATAAAAATAAAGAAAACATAAAATAAAGTACTAATAAGTAAAT
Organism: Aspergillus mulundensis; assembly: GCF_003369625.1. NCBI lineage: Eukaryota > Fungi > Ascomycota > Eurotiomycetes > Eurotiales > Aspergillaceae > Aspergillus > Aspergillus mulundensis. The sequence continues at coordinate 918,396 of NW_020797903.1, read as the reverse complement.
AAAATAAATATAATAAAATAAGTATAATAAGTATAATAAGTATAAAACTTTCCTACTATACTATATCCCTAGTAACCTTAAATAAATAATTTTTATTAAACTTAAATAATAACTTATTATATTTAAGATTCTTACGTTTTACCTATTAATTATTATTTATAAAGTATTTTTTTTAATAAATAAAATATTTTAAAAAGGGTATTTTTTATTTCCTGTAATAATAAACCTGTTTATTTAATAATTTATTAATTTTATAAATATTATAGTTATTAAAAAAATACTTATTTACTAAAAGTGGGGATTTAAAATACTTTTAATTTTAAAAATTAGCTTTTTTAGGCGCTAGCTTAAGCTAAATAATTAAAATTATTAAATATATTTTTTATATTAAGGGTAATTTACTAAGGTAATATACTAGTTATTTTATATATTTAAGTATAGTAAATAAGCTAGCTAGTTACTTTAAAAACTTTAAAAATTTTTTATTTAAAATAAGTAGTTAGTAACCCTTGTGCAGCCTTAAATATACTTAATTATTAATTTTAAAGGCTAAAATGTTATAGTTTTTATTATATATGCTTTTTATATAAATTATAATAAATTTTATTACTTTTTCTTATATTAAAGCAAGCTAAAAAGTCCTGCTTAAATATATTTTATAATAAACTTTAAAAAAAGTATAACTTTATACTAAATAATAATTTATAAAAAATTTACTTAGTTAAACCGCTTAGTAAAAAATTTATAATAAATATAATTAAGGGTAATAATAAAAGCTATAATAGGCCTTGTATAATATTATGCCTTAATATAATTTTAACTTATTATATTATTTTTTTAAATTAACTATTAATTTATAAATAGCTTGTTATTAAGTAGTACTATAAAATTTTTAGCTTATTTAATATACCCTTTTAAAATTTACTAAAAAATTTCTTATTTTTATTAAAAATAAAGGCGCGTGGCACGCCCTAGTTTATATTTTATAAATAATTAGTTAATATATATTCTTATTTATATATTATAAATATTATTTTTTTTAGTAAAATCCCTATATACTTTATAAATTTATTTACTAGGATTAATACTAAGTTAAAATTAGTATTATTTATAAAAAATTTAGGCTTGCTATCCGGCGCGTAGTAATATTTAAAAAAAGCTATTATAAAATTTATAGTAATTATATTAAAGGGAACTAGCGCTAGAATAATTAGTATTAATAAATTATAAAGCTAATAATATTAAACTTTATTTTTTAAATATAATAGGTATTTTATAATATATTACCTTAATAATTTTTATTTTTTATATAGCACCATGCCCTTTATAACCTTTTAGTATAGCTTAATACCTTAATAATTATACTTATTATAAATTATTTTAAAAATATTTGCGGATATAAACCTTGGTAAATATAATTATACTTTTTTTATATAACTAGCTTGCTATTTAGGTTTTTAAATATATTATTTTTTATTATAAAAAGCAGGCTATTTTATATATTATAAAAAAAATATAGTCCTTGTTATTTTTTTATTAATACTAAAATTATAAAGGCTTAAAAATTATTTTTATATTACTAGTAAACATGCTTTTTAAATTTTTTAAATAGCTAAATTAAAAAAATAGCATAAAGTATATTTAAATTTAATATTTATTTATTAGGCAAGCCTTTTTTCCGCGGGAGCTATAAAAAAGTGTTTAGTATAATATTATTTTAGCTAGGCTTATAAAAAATATAAATATTTTTAAATTATTATATATAATAACTTGCCTTAATAAGGCATAAATTATAATTTTTTAGGGTAACTAAGTTAAAAAAGATTTATTTAAATATACTAATTATTATAGTATAATTAATATATATAATAATATATAAAGCAGCCTTTACTATATACCTAATTTTATATAAGATTTAAACTAGGTATAAAATTTTAAGCTTAGTTAATTAATAAAATTACTTTACTTTAATTAATATATAACTTAAAAATATTACTAGCTATACGCGTGTATAAGGTAAAAATAAAAAAATATTTATATAATTATAAATATTAGGTAAATAGTAAACTAGCACGCCGTGTTTATAATAAAATATATTTAAATTAATATATAATATTATAAAGGGGATAAAGTGCCATAAAAATTAAGGTTATTTAAATTAATTTTATATATTTTAAAAAATAGCTAGCTTAAATTTTAAAGGCTTTATTACTAGTATAGCTTTAGTATACTTTTAATAAGCCTAGCCCTTTAAAAAGGCACCCTTAAGTAATATAATTTTTTTTAGCTTATAAAAACTTAATATAAATTATATACCTTTTAATTAATAAATAAAACTAGCTTGTAAGTTTAATATAGTATTTTAGTTATTTTAGTATTTATAAAAACTTTAAAGTAAGAATAATTTTTAATTTTTTTATAGGAGTTATAAGCCCTAGGGTGTTAACATGCTATTTAAAAAAATAAATTAATAAAAATTTTATAAAGGCCTTAGTAAGCTTTAGCTTAATATTTATGTTTTATAAATATTAAAAAACTAGCTTTAAATATTATAAATACTTATCTAGTGTACGCAAAGTAATAACTATATTATTAATATATACTTTTATAAATTTTTGGTATTTATATAAGAATAAATTTATTTATTATTAAATATATAAAATAAAATTAATATAACTTATAATAATAACCTAAAATACCTTTTAATTATAATAAGTAATTATTACTAAGTAATTTTAGTGTGCAAGCTTTATTAGCTATTAATAAAAAAACTTATAGGTATTAATAATTATAATAAACTAATAGCCATGCATAAGTTTTAATATATTAAATTATATTAAAATAAGATATATATTTAGCTTAAATTTTTTATTAGCAGCCTAAAGGTTTATAATAATATAACTTTTTTACTTTTTTTATAATATTTTAGGGTTAATAATTATTTAGTATACTATAAAAACTAAAAACCTAGTTAGGGTGTGACCTAGGGCCTTTACTATTTTTTTTTTATTTATATAATAAATTAAATATTTTATTTATTATTTTTTTATTTTTTAAGTTTACCCTGTAAATCCTAGGCCGCGGTAATTATTTTTACTATTTATTTTTTATTAAGATTTTTATAAACTATTTTAAAGGGATGCACACTATATTAATATTTAAATTATTAAGGGCGGCCTAAATATTAAAACATTTTACTAAATTTTAAAAATAAGAAAAAATACCCTTATTTTAATAATAAACTATTACACTATTAAGTAAAATAGCTATATTACCTAAAAGTATATCGCGCTTATTTAATAAGTTTATAAAATTTATTTATTTTTTAGTTTTTATATTTTTTTATTTATGTCCTTTATTATGTTTTTCTTATTTTTCTTATTTTTTTTAATACTTATTTACCCGGAACAAGCTTGGTTATCCTTTTTTTTATAATTTATACTTTTTTTAATTTAAAGCTACTTTATAGGCTCAAATATACACATGCTTAATATATTTTTAATAAAAATAATTTAATCCCTTTTTTTTGCTATGCAAGCCGCTTATAAAAATAAATAATATATTTTTTTTAATTAAAAAATTATACTATTTAACCTTTCTTGGGCCTGTCTTGCAAGCTATTTCTTAAAAAAAAAATAGGTATTCCTGCGTGTTAATTTAAAAAAATTTATTAAATATTTAAAAGGTATTTATATAAGGATTAATACTAACTATCCCCAAGCGTGTATAACGCGCTATTTTTACTAGGTGCATAAATTTATTAAAGGCTAGTATAAAAAAAAAGTTGTTTACTAGGTGGGTAAAAATATTTAACTATTTCTTATTAATATTTATATTTTTTTTAGTAAACCAGGCAGGTTTAAACAAGAAATCCGTGTTTTTTAGTAATTTTATTTTTATAATAATAGGTATATGGCTTTAGAAGTACAAAGGTAATACTATTATTTAAAGTATATAAATAAGGGTGCTAATAAATTATTTAGTACTTATACTTTTTTTATATATAATAAAAATAGTAAGATTCTTGTATAAGCCTATTATGACTAAAGATTAATTATTAAAAATAGTAATATTTTTTTAGCAAGTATTTTTATACCTAACAAGAGATTTATACTAGTGTTTTTAACTAGGAATATTATAATAAAAACCTTTATAAATAAATTTTTATATACAGCAAGACTTAGGAAGTATAAATTAAATATAATATAAAAATTAAAAAAAGTATTTAAATTAATACCTTTTATTATAATTTTATATTTAGCCTTAATAATAACCATGTTAGGCACACTTTATAAAAAAGCTTTATTTTTTATAAACTAGGAATATTTTATATTTAAAACCACTTTTTTATAATATTTTATTATATTTAGGCCTGTTAATACTACCGCGCTATTATAAGTATAAAGTATAAAAGTATTTTTTATATAATTTTTATTAAATTTAATAACTATTATATTTAGTAAAGTAATTATAAAAGTAACATGCAAAGCTAATACTAATATTATAATATTATTACCTACTTTTTAACCTATAGCCTTGTGTACTTTTTATATATATATATATATATATATAGTATATTTTTTAAAAAAAGATATTCTTATAATATAAGTATAAAATTAAATCCTGTTTTTTTTTATATATTTATATTTATATTATATATAAATTTTTTAAATTTAAAAAGTTCCTAGGTAAATATATAGCCTGCTTTTAGGTAATTTATATAATTTTTATTTTTATAATTTATATTATTAAAGTTTAGCTTATTATAGCTAAAATTTAACTTATTAGGTGTAGCATATATTATATTAATAGGCATGGTGTATATAATATTTAAATTAGGTATAGCGTATATTACAAGTATAATATAAAATATAAAAGTAATAGTATAAGGTACAGGTGCAATATAAAAAGTAGGAACTATTTATATTAATACTTAGGTAGGGTTATTATAAAAGGCTAATTAATTAATTATTTATTTTACGTGGCTAGGGGTCTTTTAAGTAATTAGCTTAATATTTATAATATATATATAAGTTTTTTAATAATTATCCTAGTTTTAAAAATAATACTAGTTATATTTACCTTAACCTTACTATTTATAACCTTCGCGGCCTAAATTACTAGTATTATTTATTATAAAGGTATTAAGTATAATTTATGGATTAGGTGCTTAAAAACCTTAATAATTATTAATTTATTATTATTACTAGTTTTAGTTTTGTTACGGTGCATGGAATTAGTAAAACATGTATAATAATTAACTAAAGTAATTATTAGCAGGATATTAATAAGGTGTTTAAGGGGTTTTTAAATAGTTTTAAAAACTATTAAAATATTTAGGGCCTTGGTTACTAGAGTATAAATTATTATTATTATTATTATTATTATTATTATTATTATTATACCTTGCGGCTAAATCCTACTATAAGTGCTTTTTTTTAATAATTAAAAAAATTAATTTAAAGTTATTATACCTAGCATAAATTTCTTTACATCCCGCCTAAGCTATAAATTTAAGTAATTTTAAATTATACTTATTTAGTTAAATTTATTTATAATTTTTGCGGCTTTATAATATTTAATTATTTTTTTAATATAAGATTATAAAAAATTACTAGCATGCATATTTTTATATTTATATTTTAGGCTTTATAATTTTAATAATATTATATAAAAATTTAGCTTAAACCTTAAAACTAGTTAGCTAAACTAACTTTTTTTAGGGGTATTTTATAAAGTCCTTTTTTAGGTTAAATAGCTATAAAGTAAACTATTATAATGCTATATTTTATAAATAAGCTATTAAGTTTAAGTAAACTATTAGCTTGCCCTTGTATGTAACTATATTCTATAAGTAGTTTATAAATATATAAATATTTTTATAATATATTAAGTGTTCTTTTTACTTAATAGTAATATTATTTTTTAGGTTAGGCTAGAAATACCTAATTTTTTTAGTCTTTTAGTTACCTAAATAAGTGACATTCTTAACTTTGCCTGCCTATTATTAAAAAATAGGAATAATTAAAGGTATATTAAATTTTTATATAAGTATTCCCTACTAGGCTTCCTATGCTTATTATACAGGAATAGCACTAGGCTATATATTTTATTATAAAATTAGATTTTACAGGTTAAAAAAATAGCATAATTAAATAGGTTTATATAAGGTCCTTGGCCTTAGGGATTTGCAAATAGTGTGATAGGGTGTAATACACCTAAGAAAAGGTTTGTAAATAGTAATTCTAGAAAAAATAAAAATATTAAGATTAATACTAAGGTTTGTAAGACCAACAAGTCTCGAAGATCTTTACTAATAATAAAGATATTAATAAAGGAATCTAACTAATAAGAATAAAGTATTTTAAACCCTGTTAAATAATACTAAAAGAGTTACTTAAAGATTTAGAAAGAAGGCTAGCCTTAAGGCCACTTTTATAAACCTTTAAGCTATACTTAAGCTATTCCTAACTAAAAAATAAATATAGGTTTAAATACTTTACGCACGGGTTTTTACTTTAGTTTATACTTAGGGCCTATTTTAGCCTTGCCTAACTAATAATTAAAACCTTAAATACTAATAACCTAGTTAAGTTATATAGCCTAACATAATAATAAAATATATTAAGCCTTATTAGCTTAAGGCTAAAGCTTAGGTTACCTAAGGTGCTAACTTTAAACTAATAATAAATTAGCTTTAATAATATTAAATAAAAAAATATTAGCCTTAATAATTTTTTTTTTTTTTTTTGGTTGTCCGCGACCCGCCGTTAAACCAAAAAAAAATAATAATAAAATACCACTATTATTATTAATATTAACACTAAACATAGCTTTATTATTACTATTCTTAACTTTATTAAAGTATTATTTAACATATTAAATTTAGTATCTTATTCTTATTATTTATAGCGCTTTAAATAAAATATAATATTTATTTATAACTAAAAAAAAAGTAGCACTTTAATAATACCTGGTATAAAAGTATAAATTATAGCATAGTTTATAGTTTTATAAACTTCTAAGCTTATTAAACTTTTTACTAAATAAAAAGTTACCTTTTTTTTATTATAATTAAAAAAAAAGCCCTTTCGGGCGCTGCCCTAGCTTTTTAATAAATAAAAAAAAGCACCTTATTATAACTATAATAATTTAAAATACTCCTGCTTCCGCCCTTTAAACTCCTATAATAGTATAATTATAAAACCCCTTTAGTATAATATTTTTGTTAACTTTAAAAGCCCTTAGTATTTTTAATCTTTTTTTTACACCAGTCCCCCTTTAGTTTTAAGAACTTTAATTTTAATTAATTCTTAGGCGGTAATAATAGTAATAACTAATATAACTTATATTTAATAAGCGCCTTTAAAATATATAGCAAGGTTATGGGTAATAATTTAATAAGTTTTTTTTACTTTAATAACTATTAACTAGTGGTGCTCCGCCAGCGCTCCGCTAAATATATTAACTTTTAATTTTATAATAACTACCTTATTATTTAACTATAGCCCCCGCGCCTTTTAGCTTGCCTTTTTTTACTTTACCTAGTGCTATACTAGCCTTTATTTTTATTAATACCCTTATTATAGGTTTTATACTACCACCCCCTTGGGCTCCTTTTTTTTTAGTTTTTAGCCTTTTTTTTTTATAAGTATACCTTATTCTTAACTAGTTTGCTAGTAAAATAGCTTTAATATAAATATTAACTAATAAAAAATAGGTTTACTTGCGGTATGTAAAGTATATTTAGGTATATAAAAATAATAAGTTAATTAATAGCCTTAATAACTATATTTATCTAGCCCCCGGGCGTAACTATTTTTATTATATTTATAATAAGGGCACTTGCCTCCCCCTACTATTTTATATAAAAAAAAATATTACTTTTTTATAATAAATAAACCCTAGTAACCATAATAAATACCTTTATTATTAAAATATATTTACTTATTAAATTAAACTAGTAATAAAGGCTTATAAAAAAAAATAAGCCTTAAGGTTTATGTAATAAAGGTTTTAGCTTTAATTATTTAAAAGCTTATTTAATTTTTCCAGCTTGCTACTAAATAGCCCCTGGCCTATTTTAATAATAGCTAAAATAGCCACTAGTCTGCTAATATTTTTTTCCTAAAAAACAAGCCTGTCACGCCTTCTTTTTTAAAAAATACTAGGCATAAAAAAAATGCCTAAAAAAGCCCCCCTTTTTACTTTTAATATTAAATAGTAGTTTTTTATTACGGCCTTTGCCGCGTAGTTAGTTATTATTATTTTTTTAATACTTTAACTTTAACATAAACATAGTTCTTTATTTTAAATTATAATTTAAAATAAGTTTTAATACCAAGCCGGCGGCGATCTAGCTATAATTTATTAAATTTTAAAACCTTATAAAAAAATAAAAAAGGTAATTACTTTACTTATGGCCTTAGGTATAATTTTAAAACCTTATAAAATAAAAAATTTTACACCCCTTTTTAAAGCTATAGGTAACTAGTAATAATTAAGTGGTAGTTTAATAATTTTTTAATAATACTAGTAATTTATTAAACCTTAAAACCTAGTAAAAAAAAAGGTATTTAACTTAGCAAGGTTATTACCTTTTTCTCTTAAACTAGTAGTAAATTAATATTATTATAACTAGTTTTTTATAATCTGCCAGGGCTTTTTATGCATGCTTAAAATTAAAAAGTGGTTTTTATAAGTTTTTATAGCTAGGCCAGCCCTTTTACTTAATAAGAAATTTATTATATTTATAAATTTATTATTTTTTAAGAATAGCCTTAACTTTCTATTTTTTTTTTTATTAACTAACTTTATAATTAGTAGTTACTTTTTTTCCCCCTTAGGCTTATCTTGCTATATAAATAGCTTTAAAAAAAATATAAAATACTAAATAAATTTTTAACTAATTATATATACTAGTAAGCTAGAGCTAATATACCTACTTTTTAATAATAAATTTAATTTTAAAGGGTTTATTATATTTTAGGTTAAGTTTTTTACTTAAATATATTAACTTAATATTTTTTAAAAATACTAAAACATTGTCTTTAACCTTAAATTTTACTAAATAATATTTTTAATTATGGTAAAGCACCTACTTTTTTTATACCTTATTTATATAATTTTATAAGTTTTTATAAAGCTATTTTAAATAGCATAAGCGCTTTTTAATAAAAAAATAAAATATTAATTTTCCTAGGTTTTTAAGCCTAGGAATTACTAGTTCCTACCCATAGCTTATTATAAGTAAAGCATAGCTAGTTAAGTTATTTTTTAAGTTATTATAAGTAAAGCATGCCAGCGGTAAATATAATACTTAATTACTTTATTAATAATTATAATACACGTGTAAATATACCTTAAGTATTTAATTTTAGCGCTTAGTTTAACTATTTAATTAAAAATAATACACTATATTAAGTTATTGCTTAATATATAATATTTAATAAAAGGCTATTTAATACTTTAAAGTAAAAAATAAATCTTAATTTATTACTATGCTCCGGGGCGACCCTGTATTATATATAATTTTTTTAATAAATAGGTTAGCTAACTTTTTTATAGTAATTTTATTAATAATAAAAAGATATTTTACTTTTTTATTAAACTAATTTATAATTACTAAAATTATGTTATAAACACGCCCTTTATATTTTAATAAAGGTAGGCTAATAATAAAGTTTATAAAAATATTTTTTTATAATATATTTAGCACTAGAAAAAATATTAAACTTTCCTAAGGTAATTATCTTAAAATTTTAAACCTTTAGCATAAAAAATATTTTTTAATATATACACGTGTATTTTTATTAAGCTCTTCTTATTAAAACTTATAGGTAAGTAATTTAATAGTTTTTTTATAGCTAAAGTAGCCTGTATAAAAATTATTATAATATTATTTTATAATTTTATATTATAACGCGGGCACGGGAGGTATATAAATAATACCTTTATAAAAAAAAAGTCCTTTTTTCTCGTGCTACTTAATAATAAAAAAGGCCTGCCTTAAATTAATAAAAATTATATTTTTAAGCTATTATTATAATTAACCTGCAAGAGCATTTTTTTATTAGGTTATAATTAATTATTATTAAAAAGTATTTATAACTAGTCTAGTAGTTTCTTTTTTATTTACTACCTTTATAATAAATATTTTAAGGCTTAAAAGTTTTAAATATTTATAAGCCTAACCACGTAAAAAAATAGCTAGATTTTCTAGTATTATTTTAATAATAATTTATTAAAAAAATAAACTTAACTTTTTTTATAAAGTAGGGAGTATTTTAACTTAGTACTCCTTATTTTTTATTATATAATTTAATTATTATAATAGTGTATTTACTAAATTATACTTACCTAACTTATACTTAATTTTAAAGTTATAAGCCGCGAGTAATTCCGCCTATTATATCTACCTTTAATTTAAGACCTTTATTATAAAAAATAGCATAAGTTATTATAATTACACTACACGTGTATAAAATATAAAAAGCCCTTAAAATAATAATATTACTTTTTAAAGTATTTAACTACTGTAAGTAATTTTTAATTATAAATTTTATAATAAAGCTTTAGTTTATATAACTAATAAAAATAAAAGGCCACGGGGCGCCACTAGTCCTATTTTTTTTTATTAAATAACTTTTTTTACTTTAGCTATATAATAATTTTAATAATAGTAAACCCTAATATATTAATAATAATAAAAATCTTTTTTTTAAAATTAAAGTGCTGCAGTACCAGCGGTCTAGTAAAGTTTAACTTAATTTTTTTAAATATATTTTTTATATTAATAAGAAATAAAAAAGGCCTGCTTTTATATTTTTTTACTATTTTTATTAAAAGCTAGGTTATTAAACATGTTACTTTAGTATAATTAAAAATAAAATATTAAAAATAGTTTACAAAGCCCAAAAAAACCTATAACTTATAAAATAATATTAATTCTAGCTAATTAGTAACAGTCCAGCTATAGTTT